>NW_027017428.1:0-97936 GCF_036013445.1 Caloenas nicobarica | reverse complement strand
GGGCCCTGTCGGGTCCTGTCGGGCTCTGTCGGGCTCTGTCGGGCCCTGTCGGTCTCTGTCGGGCTCTGTCGGGCTCTGTCGGGCTCTACTGGGCCCTGTCGGGCTCTGTCGGGCCCTGTCGGGCTCTGTCGGGCTCTGTCGGGCTCTACTGGGCTCTGTCGGGCTCTGTCGGGCTCTGTCGGGCTCTACTGGGCTCTGTCGGGCTCTGTCGGGCCCTGCCGGGCTCTGTCGGGCCCTGTCGGGTCCTGTCGGGCTCTGTCGGGCTCTGTCGGGCCCTGTCGGTCTCTGTCGGGCTCTGTCGGGCTCTGTCGGGCTCTACTGGGCCCTGTCGGGCTCTGTCGGGCTCTGTCGGGCTCTGTCGGGCCCTGTCGGGCTCTGTCGGGCTCTACTGGGCCCTGTCGGGCCCTGTCGGGCTCTGTCGGGCTCTGTCGGTCTCTGTCGGGCCCTGTCGGGCTCTGTCGGGCTCTGTCGGGCTCTGTCGGGCTCTACTGGGCCCTGTCGGGCTCTGTCGGGCTCTGTCGGGCCCTGTCGGGCCCTGTCGGGCTCTGTCGGGCTCTGTCGGGATCTACTGGGCCCTGACGGGTTTCTGTCGGGCCCTGTCGGGCTCTGTCGGGCTCTGTCGGGCTCTACTGGGCCCTGTCGGGCCCTGTCGGGCCCTGTCGGGCTCTGTCGGGCTCTGTCGGTCCCTGTCGGGCTCTGTCGGGCTCTGTCGGGCTCTGTCGGGCTCTACTGGGCCCTGTCGGGCCCTGTCGGGCTCTGTCGGGCTCTGTCGGGCTCTGTCGGGCTCTACTGGGCTCTGTCGGGCTCTGTTGGGCTCTGTCGGGCTCTGTCGGGCTCTGTCGGGCTCTACTGGGCCCTGTCGGGCTCTGTCGGGCTCTGTCGGGCCCTGTCGGGCTCTGTCGGGCTCTGTCGGGCTCTGTCGGGCCCTGTCGGGCTCTGTCGGGCCCTGTCGGGTCCTGTCGGGCTCTGTCGGGCTCTGTCGGGCCCTGTCGGGCTCTGTCGGGCTCTGTCGGGCTCTGTCGGGCTCTACTGGGCCCTGTCGGGCTCTGTCGGGCTCTGTCGGGCTCTGTCGGGCACTGTCGGGCCCTGTCGGGCTCTGTCGGGCTCTACTGGGCCCTGTCGGGCTCTGTCGGGCTCTGTCGGGCTCTGTCGGGCCTGTCGGGCTCTGTCGGGCTCTGTCGGGCTCTGTCGGGCTCTACTGGGCCCTGTCGGGCTCTGTCGGGCTCTGTCGGGCTCTGTCGGGCTCTACTGGGCCCTGTCGGGTTCTGTCGGGCTCTGTCGGGCTGTGTCGGTCTCTACTGGGCCCTGTCGGGCCCTGTCGGGCTCTGTCGGGCTCTGTCGGGCTCTGTCGGGCCATATCGGGCTCTGTCGGGCTCTGTCGGGCTGTGTCGGGCTCTGTCGGGCTCTACTGGGCTCTACTGGGCTCTGTCGGGCTCTGTCGGGCTCTGTCGGGCTCTACTGGGCCCTGTCGGGCCCTGTCGGGCTCTGTCGGGCTCTGTCGGGCTCTGTCGGGCTCTACTGGGCCCTGTCGGGCTCTGTCGGGCTCTGTCGGGCCCTGTCGGGCTCTGTCGGGCTCTGTCGGGCTCTACTGGGCCCTGTCGGGCCCTGTCGGGCTCTGTCGGGCTCTGTCGGGCTCTACTGGGCTCTGTCGGGCCCTGTCGGGCTCTGTCGGGCCCTGTCGGGCTCTGTCGGGCTCTGTCGGGCTCTACTGGGCCCTGTCGGGCCCTGTCGGGCTCTGTCGGGCTCTGTCGGGCCCTGTCGGGCTCTGTCGGGCTCTGTCGGGCCCTGTCGGGCTCTGTCGGGTTCTGTCGGGCTCTGTCGGGCTCTGTCGGGCTCTACTGGGCTCTGTCGGGCCCTGTCGGGCTCTGTCGGGCCCTGTCGGGCCCTGTCGGTCCCTGTCGGGCTCTGTCAGGCTCTGTCGGGCTCTGTCGGGCTCTACTGGGCCCTGTCGGGCCCTGTCGGGCCCTGTCGGGCTCTACTGGGCTCTACTGGGCTCTGTCGGGCTCTGTCGGGCTCTACTGGGCCCTGTCGGGCCCCTGTCGGGCTCTGTCGGGCCCTGTCGGGCTCTGTCGGGCTCTGTCGGGCTCTGTCGGGCCCTGTCGGGCTCTGTCGGGCTCTGTCGGGCTCTGTCGGGCTCTACTGGGCTCTACTGGGCTCTGTCGGGCTCTGTCCGGCTCTACTGCGCCCTGTCGGGCCCTGTCAGGCCCTGTCGGGCTCTGTCGGGCTCTACTGGGCTCTGTCGGGCTCTGTCGGGCTCTGTCGGGTTCTGTCGGGCTCTACTGGGCTCTGTCGGGCTCTGTCGGGCTCTGTCGGGCTCTACTGGGCCCTGTCGGGCTCTGTCGGGCTCTGTCGGGCCCTGTCGGGCTCTGTCGGGCTCTGTCGGGCTCTACTGGGCTCTGTCGGGCTCTGTTGGGCTCTGTCGGGCTCTGTCGGGCTCTGTCGGGCTCTACTGGGCCCTGTCGGGCTCTGTCGGGCTCTGTCGGGCCCTGTCGGGCTCTGTCGGGCTCTGTCGGGCTCTGTCGGGCCCTGTCGGGCTCTGTCGGGCCCTGTCGGGTCCTGTCGGGCTCTGTCGGGCTCTGTCGGGCCCTGTCGGGCTCTGTCGGGCTCTGTCGGGCTCTGTCGGGCTCTACTGGGCTCTGTCGGGCCCTGTCGGGCCCTGTCGGGCTCTGTCGTGCCCTGTCGGGCCCTGTCGGGCCCTGTCGGGCCCTGTCGGTCTCTGTCGGGCTCTGTCGGGCTCTACTGGGCCCTGTCGGGCCCTGTCGGGCTCTGTCGGGCTCTGTCGGGCCCTGTCGGGCTCTGTCGGGCTCTGTCGGGCCCTGTCGGGCTCTGTCGGGCTCTGTCGGGGCCTGTCGGGCTCTGTCGGGCTCTGTCGGGCTCTGTCGGGCTCTACTGGGCTCTGTCGGGCTCTGTCAGGCTCTGTCGGGCCCTGTCGGGCTCTGTCGGGCTCTGTCGGGCTCTGTCGGGCCCTGTCGGGCTCTGTCGGGCTCTACTGGGCTCTACTGGGCCCTGTCGGGCTCTGTCGGGCTCTGTCGGGCTCTACTGGGCTCTGTCGGGCCCTGTCGGGCCCTGTCGGGCTCTGTCGGGCTCTGTCGGGCCCTGTCGGGCTGTCGGGCCCTGTCGGGCTCTGTCGGGCTCTACTGGGCCCTGTCGGGCTCTGTTGGGCTCTGTCGGGCTCTGTCGGGCTCTGTCGGGCTCTACTGGACCCTGTCGGGCCCTGTCGGGCTCTGTCGGGCTCTGTCGGGCTCTGTCGGGCTCAACTGGTCTCTGTCGGGCTCTGTCGGGTTCTGTTGGGCTCTGTCGGGCTCTGTCGGGCTCTGTCGGGCTCTACTGGGCTCTGTCGGGCTCTGTCGGGCTCTACTGGGCCCTGTCAGGCTCTGTCGGGCCCTGTCGGGCCCTGTCGGGCCCTGTCGGGCTCTGTCGGGCTCTGTCGGGCTCTGTCGGGCCCTGTCGGGCTCTGTCGGGCTCTGTCGGGCTCTGTCGGTCTCTACTGGGCTCTGTCGGGCCCTGTCGGGCCCTGTCGGGCTCTGTCGGGCTCTGTCGGGCCCTGTCGGGCTCTGTCGGGCTCTGTCGGGCCCTGTCGGGCTCTGTCGGGCTCTGTCGGGCTCTGTCGGGTTCTGTCGGGCTCTGTCGGGCTCTGTCGGGCTCTATCGGGCTCTTCTGGGCCCTGTCGGGCCCTGTCGGGCTCTGTCGGGCTCTGTCGGGCTCAACTGGGCTCTGTCGGGCTCTGTCGGGTTCTGTCGGGCTCTGTCGGGCTCTGTCGGGCTCTGTCAGGCTCTACTGGGCTCTACTGGGCTCTGTCGGGCTCTGTCGGGCTCTACTGGGCCCTGTCGGGCCCTGTCTGGCCCTGTCGGGCTCTGTCGGGCTCTACTGGGCTCTATCGGGCTCTGTCGGGCTCTGTCGGGCTCTACTGGGCTCTGTCGGGCTCTGTCGGGCTCTGTCGGGCTCTACTGGGCCCTGTCGGGCTCTGTCGGGCCCTGTCGGGCTCTGTCGGGCTCTGTCGGGCCCTGTCAGGCTCTGTCGGGCTCTGTCGGGCTCTGTCGGGCTCTACTGGGCTCTGTCGGGCTCTGTCGGGCTCTGTCGGGCTCTACTGGGCCCTGTCGGGCTCTGTCGGGCTCTGTCGGGCCCTGTCAGGCTCTGTCGGGCTCTGTCGGGCTCTGTCGGGCCCTGTCGGGCTCTGTCGGGCCCTGTCGGGCCCTGTCGGGCTCTGTCGGGCTCTGTCGGGCTCTGTCGGGCTCTACTGGGCTCTGTCGGGCTCTGTCGGGCTCTGTCGGGCTCTGTCGGGCCCTGTCGGGCTCTGTCGGGCCCTGTCGGGTCCTGTCGGGCTCTGTCGGGCTCTGTCGGGCCCTGTCGGGCCCTGTCGGGCTCTGTCGGGCTCTGTCGGGCTCTACTGGGCTCTGTCGGGCCCTGTCGGGCCCTGTCGGGCTCTGTCGTGCCCTGTCGGGCCCTGTCGGGCCCTGTCGGTCTCTGTCGGGCTCTGTCGGGCTCTACTGGGCCCTGTCGGGCCCTGTCGGGCTCTGTCGGGCTCTGTCGGGCCCTGTCGGGCTCTGTCGGGCTCTGTCGGGCCCTGTCGGGCTCTGTCGGGCGCTGTCGGGGCCTGTCGGGCTCTGTCGGGCTCTGTCGGGCTCTGTCGGGCTCTACTGGGCTCTGTCGGGCTCTGTCAGGCTCTGTCGGGCCCTGTCGGGCTCTGTCGGGCTCTGTCGGGCTCTGTCGGGCCCTGTCGGGCTCTGTCGGGCTCTACTGGGCTCTACTGGGCCCTGTCGGGCTCTGTCGGGCTCTGTCGGGCTCTACTGGGCTCTGTCGGGCCCTGTCGGGCCCTGTCGGGCTCTGTCGGGCTCTGTCGGGCCCTGTCGGGCTGTCGGGCCCTGTCGGGCTCTGTCGGGCTCTACTGGGCCCTGTCGGGCTCTGTTGGGCTCTGTCGGGCTCTGTCGGGCTCTGTCGGGCTCTACTGGACCCTGTCGGGCCCTGTCGGGCTCTGTCGGGCTCAACTGGTCTCTGTCGGGCTCTGTCGGGTTCTGTTGGGCTCTGTCGGGCTCTGTCGGGCTCTGTCGGGCTCTACTGGGCTCTGTCGGGCTCTGTCGGGCTCTACTGGGCCCTGTCAGGCTCTGTCGGGCCCTGTCGGGCCCTGTCGGGCTCTGTCGGGCTCTGTCGGGCTCTGTCGGGCCCTGTCGGGCTCTGTCGGGCTCTGTCGGGCTCTGTCGGTCTCTACTGGGCTCTGTCGGGCCCTGTCGGGCCCTGTCGGGCTCTGTCGGGCTCTGTCGGGCCCTGTCGGGCTCTGTCGGGCTCTGTCGGGCCCTGTCGGGCTCTGTCGGGCTCTGTCGGGCTCTGTCGGGTTCTGTCGGGCTCTGTCGGGCTCTGTCGGGCTCTATCGGGCTCTTCTGGGCCCTGTCGGGCCCTGTCGGGCTCTGTCGGGCTCTGTCGGGCTCAACTGGGCTCTGTCGGGCTCTGTCGGGTTCTGTCGGGCTCTGTCGGGCTCTGTCGGGCTCTGTCAGGCTCTACTGGGCTCTACTGGGCTCTGTCGGGCTCTGTCGGGCTCTACTGGGCCCTGTCGGGCCCTGTCGGGCCCTGTCGGGCTCTGTCGGGCTCTACTGGGCTCTATCGGGCTCTGTCGGGCTCTGTCGGGCTCTACTGGGCTCTGTCGGGCTCTGTCGGGCTCTGTCGGGCTCTACTGGGCCCTGTCGGGCTCTGTCGGGCCCTGTCGGGCTCTGTCGGGCTCTGTCGGGCCCTGTCAGGCTCTGTCGGGCTCTGTCGGGCTCTGTCGGGCTCTACTGGGCTCTGTCGGGCTCTGTCGGGCTCTGTCGGGCTCTACTGGGCCCTGTCGGGCTCTGTCGGGCTCTGTCGGGCCCTGTCAGGCTCTGTCGGGCTCTGTCGGGCTCTGTCGGGCCCTGTCGGGCTCTGTCGGGCCCTGTCGGGCCCTGTCGGGCTCTGTCGGGCTCTGTCGGGCTCTACTGGGCCCTGTCGGGCTCTGTCGGGCTCTGTCGGGCTCTGTCGGGCCCTGTCGGGCTCTGTCGGGCTCTACTGGGCCCTGTCGGGCTCTGTCGGGCTCTGTCGGGCTCTGTCGGGCCCTGTCGGGCTCTGTCGGGCTCTGTCGGGCTCTACTGGGCCCTGTCGGGCGCTGTCGGGCTCTGTCGGGCTCTGTCGGGCTCTGTCGGGCCCTGTCGGGCTCTGTCGGGCTCTGTCGGGCTCTACTGGGCCCTGTCGGGCTCTGTCGGGCTCTGTCGGGCTCTACTGGGCTCTGTCGGGCTCTGTCGGGCCCTGTCGGGCTCTGTCGGGCCCTGTCGGGTCCTGTCGGGCTCTGTCGGGCTCTGTCGGGCCCTGTCGGTCTCTGTCGGGCTCTGTCGGGCTCTGTCGGGCTCTACTGGGCCCTGTCGGGCTCTGTCGGGCCCTGTCGGGCTCTGTCGGGCTCTGTCGGGCTCTACTGGGCTCTGTCGGGCTCTGTCGGGCTCTGTCGGGCTCTACTGGGCTCTGTCGGGCTCTGTCGGGCCCTGCCGGGCTCTGTCGGGCCCTGTCGGGTCCTGTCGGGCTCTGTCGGGCTCTGTCGGGCCCTGTCGGTCTCTGTCGGGCTCTGTCGGGCTCTGTCGGGCTCTACTGGGCCCTGTCGGGCTCTGTCGGGCTCTGTCGGGCTCTGTCGGGCCCTGTCGGGCTCTGTCGGGCTCTACTGGGCCCTGTCGGGCCCTGTCGGGCTCTGTCGGGCTCTGTCGGGCTCTGTCGGGCCCTGTCGGGCTCTGTCGGGCTCTGTCGGGCTCTGTCGGGCTCTACTGGGCCCTGTCGGGCTCTGTCGGGCTCTGTCGGGCCCTGTCGGGCCCTGTCGGGCTCTGTCGGGCTCTGTCGGGATCTACTGGGCCCTGACGGGTTCTGTCGGGCTCTGTCGGGCTCTGTCGGGCTCTACTGGGCCCTGTCGGGCCCTGTCGGGCTCTGTCGGGCTCTGTCGGGCTCTGTCGGGCCATATCGTGCTCTGTCGGGCTCTGTCGGGCTCTGTCGGGCTCTGACGGGTTCTGTCGGGCCCTGTCGGGCTCTGTCGGGCTCTACTGGGCCCTGTCGGGCCCTGTCGGGCTCTGTCGGGTTCTGTCGGGCTCTGTCGGGCCCTGTCGGTCTCTGTCGGGCTCTGTCGGGCTCTGTCAGGCTCTACTGGGCCCTGTCGGGCTCTGTCGGGCTCTGTCGGGCTCTGTCGGGCTCTGACGGGTTCTGTCGGGCTCTGTCGGGCTCTGTCGGGCTCTACTGGGCCCTGTCGGGCCCTGTCGGGCCCTGTCGGGCTCTGTCGGGCTCTGTCGGGCCCTGTCGGGCTCTGTCGGGCTCTGTCGGGCTCTGTCGGGCTCTACTGGGCCCTGTCGGGCCCTGTCGGGCTCTGTCGGGCTCTGTCGGGCTCTGTCGGGCTCTACTGGGCTCTGTCGGGCTCTGTCGGGCCCTGTCGGGCTCTGTCGGGCTCTGTCGGGCCCTGTCGGGCTCTGTCGGGCTCTGTCGGGGCCTGTCGGGCTCTGTCGGGCTCTGTCGGGCTCTGTCGGGCTCTGTCGGGCTCTACTGGGCTCTGTCGGGCTCTGTCGGGCCCTGTCGGGCTCTGTCGGGCTCTGTCGGGCTCTGTCGGGCTCTACTGGGCTCTGTCGGGCTCTGTCGGGCTCTACTGGGCTCTACTGGGCCCTGTCGGGCTCTGTCGGGCTCTGTCGGGCTCTGTCGGGCTCTACTGGGCTCTGTCGGGCCCTGTCGGGCCCTGTCGGGCTCTGTCGGGCTCTGTCGGGCCCTGTCGGGCTCTGTCGGGCTCTGTCGGGCTCTGTCGGGCTCTACTGGACCCTGTCGGGCTCTGTCGGGCTCTGTCGGGCTCTGTCGGGCTCTGTCGGGCTCTACTGGACCCTGTCGGGCCCTGTCGGGCTCTGTCGGGCTCTGTCGGGCTCTGTCGGGCTCAACTGGTCTCTGTCGGGCTCTGTCGGGTTCTGTTGGGCTCTGTCGGGCTCTGTTGGGCTCTGTCGGGCTCTGTCGGGCTCTACTGGGCTCTGTCGGGCTCTGTCGGGCTCTACTGGGCCCTGTCAGGCTCTGTCGGGCCCTGTCGGGCCCTGTCGGGCCCTGTCGGGCCCTGTCGGGCTCTGTCGGGCTCTGTCGGGCTCTGTCGGGCCCTGTCGGGCTCTGTCGGGCTCTGTCGGGCTCTGTCGGGCTCTACTGGGCTCTGTCGGGCCCTGTCGGGCCCTGTCGGGCCCTGTCGGGCTCTGTCGGGCTCTGTCGGGCCCTGTCGGGCTCTGTTGGGCTCTGTCGGGCCCTGTCGGGCTCTGTCGGGCTCTGTCGGGCCCTGTCGGGCTCTGTCGGGCTCTGTCGGGCTCTGTCGGGTTCTGTCGGGCTCTGTCGGGCTCTGTCGGGCTCTATCGGGCTCTTCTGGGCCCTGTCGGGCCCTGTCGGGCTCTGTCGGGCTCTGTCGGGCTCAACTGGTCTCTGTCGGGCTCTGTCGGGTTCTGTCGGGCTCTGTCGGGCTCTGTCGGGCTCTGTCAGGCTCTACTGGGCTCTACTGGGCTCTGTCGGGCTCTGTCGGGCTCTACTGGGCCCTGTCGGGCCCTGTCGGGCCCTGTCGGGCTCTGTCGGGCTCTACTGGGCTCTGTCGGGCTCTGTCGGGCTCTGTCGGGCTCTACTGGGCTCTGTCGGGCTCTGTCGGGCTCTGTCGGGCTCTACTGGGCCCTGTCGGGCTCTGTCGGGCCCTGTCGGGCTCTGTCGGGCTCTGTCGGGCCTGTCGGGCTCTGTCGGGCTCTGTCGGGATCTGTCGGGCTCTACTGGGCTCTGTCGGGCTCTGTCGGGCTCTGTCGGGCTCTACTGGGCCCTGTCGGGCTCTGTCGGGCTCTGTCGGGCCCTGTCAGGCTCTGTCGGGCTCTGTCGGGCTCTGTCGGGCCCTGTCGGGCTCTGTCGGGCTCTGTCGGGCCCTGTCGGGCTCTGTCGGGCTCTGTCGGGCTCTACTGGGCCCTGTCGGGCTCTGTCGGGCTCTGTCGGGCTCTGTCGGGCCCTGTCGGGCTCTGTCGGGCTCTACTGGGCCCTGTCGGGCCCTGTCGGGCTCTGTCGGGCTCTGTCGGGCTCTGTCGGGCCCTGTCGGGCTCTGTCGGGCTCTGTCGGGCTCTACTGGGCCCTGTCGGGCGCTGTCGGGCTCTGTCGGGCTCTGTCGGGCTCTGTCGGGCCCTGTCGGGCTCTGTCGGGCTCTGTCGGGCTCTACTGGGCCCTGTCGGGTTCTGTCGGGCTCTGTCGGGCTCTGTCGGGCTCTACTGGGCCCTGTCGGGCTCTGTCGGGCTCTGTCGGGCTCTGTCGGGCCCTCTCGGCTCTGTCGGGCTCTACTGGGCCCTGTCGGGCCCTGTCGGGCTCTGTCGGGCTCTGTCAGGCTCTGTCGGGCCCTGTCGGGCTCTGTCGGGCTCTGTCGGGCTCTGTCGGGCTCTACTGGGCCCTGTCGGACTCTGTCGGGCTCTGTCGGGCTCTGTCGGGCTCTGACGGGTTCTGTCGGGCTCTGTCGGGCTCTGTCGGGCTCTACTGGGCCCTGTCGGGCTCTGTCGGGCTCTGTCGGGCTCTGTCGGGCCCTGTCGGGCTCTGTCGGGCTCTGTCGGGCTCTGTCGGGCTCTACTGGGCCCTGTCGGGCCCTGTCGGGCCCTGTCGGGCTCTGTCGGGCTCTGTCGGGCTCTGTCGGGCTCTACTGGGCTCTGTCGGGCTCTGTCGGGCCCTGTCGGGCTCTGTCGGGCTCTGTCGGGCCCTGTCGGGCTCTGTCGGGCTCTGTCGGGGCCTGTCGGGCTCTGTCGGGCTCTGTCGGGCTCTGTCGGGCTCTGTCGGGCTCTACTGGGCTCTGTCGGGCTCTGTCGGGCCCTGTCGGGCTCTGTCGGGCTCTGTCGGGCTCTGTCGGGCTCTACTGGGCTCTGTCGGGCTCTGTCGGGCTCTACTGGGCTCTACTGGGCCCTGTCGGGCTCTGTCGGGCTCTGTCGGGCTCTGTCGGGCTCTACTGGGCTCTGTCGGGCCCTGTCGGGCCCTGTCGGGCTCTGTCGGGCTCTGTCGGGCCCTGTCGGGCTCTGTCGGGCTCTGTCGGGCTCTGTCGGGCTCTACTGGACCCTGTCGGGCTCTGTCGGGCTCTGTCGGGCTCTGTCGGGCTCTGTCGGGCTCTACTGGACCCTGTCGGGCCCTGTCGGGCTCTGTCGGGCTCTGTCGGGCTCTGTCGGGCTCAAGTGGTCTCTGTCGGGCTCTGTCGGGTTCTGTTGGGCTCTGTCGGGCTCTGTTGGGCTCTGTCGGGCTCTGTCGGGCTCTACTGGGCTCTGTCGGGCTCTGTCGGGCTCTACTGGGCCCTGTCAGGCTCTGTCGGGCCCTGTCGGGCCCTGTCGGGCCCTGTCGGGCCCTGTCGGGCTCTGTCGGGCTCTGTCGGGCTCTGTCGGGCCCTGTCGGGCTCTGTCGGGCTCTGTCGGGCTCTGTCGGGCTCTACTGGGCTCTGTCGGGCCCTGTCGGGCCCTGTCGGGCCCTGTCGGGCTCTGTCGGGCTCTGTCGGGCCCTGTCGGGCTCTGTTGGGCTCTGTCGGGCCCTGTCGGGCTCTGTCGGGCTCTGTCGGGCCCTGTCGGGCTCTGTCGGGCTCTGTCGGGCTCTGTCGGGTTCTGTCGGGCTCTGTCGGGCTCTGTCGGGCTCTATCGGGCTCTTCTGGGCCCTGTCGGGCCCTGTCGGGCTCTGTCGGGCTCTGTCGGGCTCAACTGGTCTCTGTCGGGCTCTGTCGGGTTCTGTCGGGCTCTGTCGGGCTCTGTCGGGCTCTGTCAGGCTCTACTGGGCTCTACTGGGCTCTGTCGGGCTCTGTCGGGCTCTACTGGGCCCTGTCGGGCCCTGTCGGGCCCTGTCGGGCTCTGTCGGGCTCTACTGGGCTCTGTCGGGCTCTGTCGGGCTCTGTCGGGCTCTACTGGGCTCTGTCGGGCTCTGTCGGGCTCTGTCGGGCTCTACTGGGCCCTGTCGGGCTCTGTTGGGCCCTGTCGGGCTCTGTCGGGCTCTGTCGGGCCCTGTCGGGCTCTGTCGGGCTCTGTCGGGATCTGTCGGGCTCTACTGGGCTCTGTCGGGCTCTGTCGGGCTCTGTCGGGCTCTACTGGGCCCTGTCGGGCTCTGTCGGGCTCTGTCGGGCCCTGTCAGGCTCTGTCGGGCTCTGTCGGGCTCTGTCGGGCCCTGTCGGGCTCTGTCGGGCTCTGTCGGGCCCTGTCGGGCTCTGTCGGGCTCTGTCGGGCTCTACTGGGCCCTGTCGGGCTCTGTCGGGCTCTGTCGGGCTCTGTCGGGCCCTGTCGGGCTCTGTCGGGCTCTACTGGGCCCTGTCGGGCCCTGTCGGGCTCTGTCGGGCTCTGTCGGGCTCTGTCGGGCCCTGTCGGGCTCTGTCGGGCTCTGTCGGGCTCTACTGGGCCCTGTCGGGCGCTGTCGGGCTCTGTCGGGCTCTGTCGGGCTCTGTCGGGCCCTGTCGGGCTCTGTCGGGCTCTGTCGGGCTCTACTGGGCCCTGTCGGGTTCTGTCGGGCTCTGTCGGGCTCTGTCGGGCTCTACTGGGCCCTGTCGGGCTCTGTCGGGCTCTGTCGGGCTCTGTCGGGCCCTCTCGGCTCTGTCGGGCTCTACTGGGCCCTGTCGGGCCCTGTCGGGCTCTGTCGGGCTCTGTCAGGCTCTGTCGGGCCCTGTCGGGCTCTGTCGGGCTCTGTCGGGCTCTGTCGGGCTCTACTGGGCCCTGTCGGACTCTGTCGGGCTCTGTCGGGCTCTGTCGGGCTCTGACGGGTTCTGTCGGGCTCTGTCGGGCTCTGTCGGGCTCTACTGGGCCCTGTCGGGCTCTGTCGGGCTCTGTCGGGCTCTGTCGGGCCCTGTCGGGCTCTGTCGGGCTCTGTCGGGCTCTGTCGGGCTCTACTGGGCCCTGTCGGGCCCTGTCGGGCTCTGTCGGGCTCTGTCGGGCTCTGTCGGGCTCTACTGGGCTCTGTCGGGCCCTGTCGGGCCCTGTCGGGCTCTGTCGGGCTCTGTCGGGCCCTGTCGGGCTCTGTCGGGCTCTGTCGGGCTCTGTCGGGCCCTGTCGGGCTCTGTCGGGCTCTGTCGGGCTCTCTCGGGCTCTGTCGGGCTCTACTGGGCTCTGTCGGGCCCTGTCGGGCCCTGTCGGGCTCTGTCGGGCTCTGTCGGGCTCTACTGGGCTCTGTCGGGCTCTACTGTGCTCTACTGGGCCCTGTCGGGCTCTGTCGGGGTCTGTCGGGCTCTGTCGGGCTCTACTGGGCTCTGTCGGGCCCTGTCGGGCTCTGTCGGGCTCTGTCGGGCTCTGTCGGGCTCTACTGGGCTCTGTCGGGCTCTGTCGGGCTCTGTCGGGCTCTGTCGGGCTCAACTGGTCTCTGTCGGGCTCTGTCGGGCTCTGTCGGGCTCTACTGGGCCCTGTCGGGACCTGTCGGGCTCTGTCGGGCTCTGTCGGGCCCTGTCGGGCTCTGTCGGGCTCTGTCGGGCCCTGTCGGGCTCTGTCGGGCTCTGTCGGGGCCTGTCGGGCTCTGTCGGGCTCTGTTGGGCTCTGTCGGGCTCTACTGGGCTCTGTCGGGCTCTGTCAGGCTCTGTCGGGCCCTGTCGGGCTCTGTCGGGCTCTGTCGGGCTCTGTCGGGCCCTGTCGGGCTCTGTCGGGCTCTACTGGGCTCTACTGGGCCCTGTCGGGCTCTGTCGGGCTCTGTCGGGCTCTGTCGGGCTCTACTGGGCTCTGTCGGGCCCTGTCGGGCCCTGTCGGGCTCTGTCGGGCTCTGTCGGGCCCTGTCGGGCTCTGTCAGGCTCTGTCGGGCTCTGTCGGGCTCTACTGGGCCCTGTCGGGCTCTGTCGGGCTCTGTCGGGCTCTGTCGGGCTCTGTCGGGCTCTACTGGACCCTGTCGGGCCCTGTCGGGCTCTGTCGGGCTCTGTCGGGCTCTGTCGGGCTCAACTGGTCTCTGTCGGGCTCTGTCGGGTTCTGTTGGGCTCTGTCGGCCTCTGTCGGGCTCTGTCGGGCTCTACTGGGCTCTGTCGGGCTCTGTCGGGCTCTACTGGGCCCTGTCAGGCTCTGTCGGGCTCTGTCGGGCCCTGTCGGGCCCTGTCGGGCCCTGTCGGGCTCTGTCGGGCTCTGTCGGGCCCTGTCGGGCCCTGTCGGGCTCTGTCGGGCTCTGTCGGGCTCTGTCGGGCTCTACTGGGCTCTGTCGGGCCCTGTCGGGCCCTGTCGGGCCCTGTCGGGCTCTGTCGGGCTCTGTCGGGCCCTGTCGGGCTCTGTCGGGCTCTGTCGGGCCCTGTCGGGCTCTGTCGGGCTCTGTCGGGCCCTGTCGGGCTCTGTCGGGCTCTGTCGGGCTCTGTCGGGTTCTGTCGGGCTCTGTCGGGCTCTGTCGGGCTCTATCGGGCTCTTCTGGGCCCTGTCGGGCCCTGTCGGGCTCTGTCGGGCTCTGTCGGGCTCAACTGGGCTCTGTCGGGCTCTGTCGGGTTCTGTCGGGCTCTGTCGGGCTCTGTCGGGCTCTGTCAGGCTCTACTGGGCTCTACTGGGCTCTGTCGGGCTCTGTCGGGCTCTACTGGGCCCTGTCGGGCCCTGTCGGGCCCTGTCGGGCTCTGTCGGGCTCTACTGGGCTCTGTCGGGCTCTGTCGGGCTCTACTGGGCTCTGTCGGGCTCTGTCGGGCTCTGTCGGGCTCTACTGGGCCCTGTCGGGCTCTGTCGGGCTCTGTCGGGCCCTGTCGGGCTCTGTCGGGCTCTGTCGGGCTCTGTCGGGCTCTACTGGGCTCTGTCGGGCTCTGTCGGGCTCTGTCGGGCTCTACTGGGCCCTGTCGGGCTCTGTCGGGCTCTGTCGGGCCCTGTCAGGCTCTGTCAGGCTCTGTCGGGCTCTGTCGGGCTCTGTCGGGCCCTGTCGGGCTCTGTCGGGCTCTGTCGGGCCCTGTCGGGCTCTGTCGGGCTCTGTCGGGCTCTGTCGGGCTCTACTGGGCCCTGTCGGGCTCTGTCGGGCTCTGTCGGGCTCTGTCGGGCCCTGTCGGGCTCTGTCGGGCTCTACTGGGCCCTGTCGGGCTCTGTCGGGCTCTGTCGGGCTCTGTCGGGCCCTGTCGGGCTCTGTCGGGCTCTGTCGGGCTCTACTGGGCCCTGTCGGGCGCTGTCGGGCTCTGTCGGGCTCTGTCGGGCTCAGTCGGGCCCTGTCGGGCTCTGTCGGGCTCTGTCGGGCTCTACTGGGCCCTGTCGGGCTCTGTCGGGCTCTGTCGGGCTCTACTGGGCTCTGTCGGGCTCTGTCGGGCCCTGTCCGGCTCTGTTGGGCCCTGTCGGGTCCTGTCGGGCTCTGTCGGGCTCTGTCGGGCCCTGTCGGTCTCTGTCGGGCTCTGTCGGGCTCTGTCGGGCTCTGTCGGGCTCTACTGGGCCCTGTCGGGCTCTGTCGGGCCCTGTCGGGCTCTACTGGGCTCTGTCGGGCTCTGTCGGGCTCTGTCGGGCTCTACTGGGCTCTGTCGGGCTCTGTCGGGCCCTGTCGGGCTCTGTCGGGCCCTGTCGGGTCCTGTCGGGCCCTGTCGGGCTCTGTCGGGCCCTGTCGGTCTCTGTCGGGCTCTGTCGGGCTCTGTCGGGCTCTACTGGGCCCTGTCGGGCCCTGTCGGGCTCTGTCGGGCTCTGTCGGGCTCTACTGGGCCCTGTCGGGCCCTGTCGGGCTCTGTCGGGCTCTGTCGGGCTCTACTGGGCCCTGTCGGGATCTGTCGGGCTCTGTCGGGCCCTGTCGGGCTCTGTCGGGCTCTACTGGGCCCTGTCGGGCTCTGTCGGGCTCTGTCGGGCTCTGTCGGGCTCTGTCGGGCTCTGTCGGGCCTGTCGGGCTCTGTCGGGCTCTGTCGGGCTCTACTGGGCCCTGTCGGGCTCTGTCGGGCTCTGTCGGGCTCTGTCGGGCTCTACTGGGCCCTGTCGGGTTCTGTCGGGCTCTGTCGGGCTCTGTCGGTCTCTACTGGGCCCTGTCGGGCTCTGTCGGGCTCTGTCGGGCTCTGTCGGGCTCTGTCGGGCCATATCGGGCTCTGTCGGGCTCTGTCGGGCTCTGTCGGGCCCTGTCGGGCTCTGTCGGGCTCTACTGGGCCCTGTTCGGGCCCTGTCGGGCTCTGTCGGGCTCTGTCGGGCTCTGTCGGGCTCTACTGGGCCCTGTCGGGCTCTGTCGGGCTCTGTCGGGCCCTGTCGGGCTCTGTCGGGCTCTGACGGGTTCTGTCGGGCTCTGTCGGGCTCTGTCGGGCTCTACTGGGCCCTGTCGGGCCCTGTCGGGCCCTGTCGGGCTCTGTCGGGCTCTGTCGGGCCCTGTCGGGCTCTGTCGGGCTCTGTCGGGCTCTACTGGGCCCTGTCGGGCCCTGTCGGGCTCTGTCGGGCTCTGTCGGGCTCTACTGGGCTCTGTCGGGCCCTGTCGGGCCCTGTCGGGCTCTGTCGGGCCCTGTCGGGCCCTGTCGGGCCCTGTCGGGCTCTGTCGGGCTCTGTCGGGCTCTACTGGGCCCTGTCGGGCCCTGTCGGGCTCTGTCGGGCCCTGTCGGGCTCTGTCAGGCCCTGTCGGGCACTGTCGGGTTCTGTCGGGCTCTGTCGGGTTCTGTCGGGCTCTGTCGGGCTCTGTCGGGCTCTGTCAGGCCATATCGGGCTCTGTCGGGCTCTGTCGGGCTCTGTCGGGCCCTGTCGGGCTCTGTCGGGCTCTACTGGGCCCTGTCGGGCCCTGTCGGGCTCTGTCGGGCTCTGTCGGGCTCTGTCGGGCCCTGTCGGTCTCTGTTGGGCTCTGTCGGGCTCTGTCGGGCTCTACTGGGCCCTGTCGGGCTCTGTCGGGCTCTGTCGGGCTCTGTCGGGCTCTGACGGGTTCTGTCGGGCTCTGTCGGGCTCTGTCGGGCTCTACTGGGCCCTGTCGGGCCCTGTCGGGCCCTGTCGGGCTCTGTCGGGCTCTGTCGGGCTCTGTCGGGCTCTACTGGGCCCTGTCGGGCCCTGTCGGGCTCTGTCGGGCTCTGTCGGGCTCTGTCGGGCTCTACTGGGCTCTGTCGGGCTCTGTTGGGCTCTGTCGGGCTCTGTCGGGCTCTGTCGGGCTCTACTGGGCCCTGTCGGGCTCTGTCGGGCTCTGTCGGGCCCTGTCGGGCTCTGTCGGGCTCTGTCGGGCTCTGTCGGGCCCTGTCGGGCTCTGTCGGGCCCTGTCGGGCTCTGTCGGGCCCTGTCGGGTCCTGTCGGGCTCTGTCGGGCTCTGTCGGGCCCTGTCGGGCTCTGTCGGGCTCTGTCGGGCTCTGTCGGGCTCTACTGGGCCCTGTCGGGCTCTGTCGGGCTCTGTCGGGCTCTGTCGGGCACTGTCGGGCCCTGTCGGGCTCTGTCGGGCTCTACTGGGCCCTGTCGGGCTCTGTCGGGCTCTGTCGGGCTCTGTCGGGCCTGTCGGGCTCTGTCGGGCTCTGTCGGGCTCTGTCGGGCTCTACTGGGCCCTGTCGGGCTCTGTCGGGCTCTGTCGGGCTCTGTCGGGCTCTACTGGGCCCTGTCGGGTTCTGTCGGGCTCTGTCGGGCTCTGTCGGTCTCTACTGGGCCCTGTCGGGCCCTGTCGGGCCCTGTCGGGCTCTGTCGGGCTCTGTCGGGCTCTACTGGGCCCTGTCGGGCTCTGTCGGGCTCTGTCGGGCTCTGTCGGGCTCTACTGGGCCCTGTCGGGCTCTGTCGGGCTCTGTCGGGCTCTGTCGGGCTCTACTGGGCCCTGTCGGGCTCTGTCGGGCTCTGTCGGGCCCTGTCGGGCTCTGTCGGGCTCTGTCGGGCCCTGTCGGGCTCTGTCGGGCTCTGTCGGGCTCTACTGGGCCCTGTCGGGCCCTGTCGGGCTCTGTCGGGCTCTGTCGGGCTCTACTGGGCCCTGTCGGGCCCTGTCGGGCCCTGTCGGGCCCTGTCGGGCCCTGTCGGGCTCTACTGGGCCCTGTCGGGCTCTGTCGGGCTCTGTCGGGCTCTGTCGGGCCCTGTCGGGCTCTGTCGGGCTCTGTCGGGCCCTGTCGGGCTCTGTCGGGTTCTGTCGGGCTCTGTCGGGCTCTGTCGGGCTCTACTGGGCCCTGTCGGGCCCTGTCGGGCTCTGTCGGGCCCTGTCGGGCCCTGTCGGTCCCTATCGGGCTCTGTCAGGCTCTGTCGGGCTCTGTCGGGCTCTACTGGGCCCTGTCGGGCCCTGTCGGGCCCTGTCGGGCTCTACTGGGCTCTACTGGGATCTGTCGGGCTCTGTCGGGCTCTACTGGTCTCTGTCGGGCCCTGTCGGGCTCTGTCGGGCTCTGTCGGGCCCTGTCGGGCTCTGTCGGGCTCTGTCGGGCCCTGTCGGGCTCTGTCGGGCTCTGTCGGGCTCTACTGGGCTCTACTGGGCTCTGTCGGGCTCTGTCCGGCTCTACTGCGCCCTGTCGGGCCCTGTCAGGCCCTGTCGGGCTCTGTCGGGCTCTACTGGGCTCTGTCGGGCTCTGTCGGGCTCTGTCGGGTTCTGTCGGGCTCTACTGGGCTCTGTCGGGCTCTGTCGGGCTCTGTCGGGCTCTACTGGGCCCTGTCGGGCTCTGTCGGGCTCTGTCGGGCCCTGTCGGGCTCTGTCGGGCTCTGTCGGGCTCTGTCGGGCTCTACTGGGCTCTGTCGGGCTCTGTTGGGCTCTGTCGGGCCCTGTCGGGCTCTGTCGGGCCCTGTCGGGTCCTGTCGGGCTCTGTCGGGCTCTGTCGGGCCCTGTCGGGCTCTGTCGGGCTCTGTCGGGCTCTGTCGGGCTCTACTGGGCTCTGTCGGGCCCTGTCGGGCCCTGTCGGGCTCTGTCGTGCCCTGTCGGGCCCTGTCGGGCCCTGTCGGTCTCTGTCGGGCTCTGTCGGGCTCTACTGGGCCCTGTCGGGCCCTGTCGGGCTCTGTCGGGCTCTGTCGGGCCCTGTCGGGCTCTGTCGGGCCCTGTCGGGCCCTGTCGGGCTCTGTCGGGCTCTGTCGGGGCCTGTCGGGCTCTGTCGGGCTCTGTCGGGCTCTGTCGGGCTCTACTGGGCTCTGTCGGGCTCTGTCAGGCTCTGTCGGGCCCTGTCGGGCTCTGTCGGGCTCTGTCGGGCTCTGTCGGGCCCTGTCGGGCTCTGTCGGGCTCTACTGGGCTCTACTGGGCCCTGTCGGGCTCTGTCGGGCTCTGTCGGGCTCTGTCGGGCTCTACTGGGCTCTGTCGGGCCCTGTCGGGCCCTGTCGGGCTCTGTCGGGCTCTGTCGGGCCCTGTCGGGCTCTGTCGGGCCCTGTCGGGCTCTGTCGGGCTCTACTGGGCCCTGTCGGGCTCTGTCGGGCTCTGTCGGGCTCTGTCGGGCTCTACTGGACCCTGTCGGGCCCTGTCGGGCTCTGTCGGGCTCTGTCGGGCTCTGTCGGGCTCAACTGGTCTCTGTCGGGCTCTGTCGGGTTCTGTTGGGCTCTGTCGGGCTCTGTCGGGCTCTGTCGGGCTCTGTCGGGCTCTACTGGGCTCTGTCGGGCTCTGTCGGGCTCTACTGGGCCCTGTCAGGCTCTGTCGGGCCCTGTCGGGCCCTGTCGGGCCCTGTCGGGCTCTGTCGGGCTCTGTCGGGCCCTGTCGGGCTCTGTCGGGCTCTGTCGGGCTCTGTCGGGCTCTACTGGGCTCTGTCGGGCCCTGTCGGGCCCTGTCGGGCTCTGTCGGGCTCTGTCGGGCCCTGTCGGGCTCTGTCGGGCTCTGTCGGGCCCTGTCGGGCTCTGTCGGGCTCTGTCGGGCTCTGTCGGGTTCTGTCGGGCTCTGTCGGGCTCTGTCGGGCTCTATCGGGCTCTTCTGGGCCCTGTCGGGCCCTGTCGGGCTCTGTCGGGCTCTGTCGGGCTCAACTGGGCTCTGTCGGGCTCTGTCGGGTTCTGTCGGGCTCTGTCGGGCTCTGTCGGGCTCTGTCAGGCTCTACTGGGCTCTACTGGGCTCTGTCGGGCTCTGTCGGGCTCTACTGGGCCCTGTCGGGCCCTGTCGGGCCCTGTCGGGCTCTGTCGGGCTCTACTGGGCTCTGTCGGGCTCTGTCGGGCTCTGTCGGGCTCTACTGGGCTCTGTCGGGCTCTGTCGGGCTCTGTCGGGCTCTACTGGGCCCTGTCGGGCTCTGTCGGGCCCTGTCGGGCTCTGTCGGGCTCTGTCGGGCCCTGTCAGGCTCTGTCGGGCTCTGTCGGGCTCTGTCGGGCTCTACTGGGCTCTGTCGGGCTCTGTCGGGCTCTGTCGGGCTCTACTGGGCCCTGTCGGGCTCTGTCGGGCTCTGTCGGGCCCTGTCAGGCTCTGTCGGGCTCTGTCGGGCTCTGTCGGGCCCTGTCGGGCTCTGTCGGGCTCTGTCGGGCCCTGTCGGGCTCTGTCGGGCTCTGTCGGGCCCTGTCGGTCTCTGTCGGGCTCTGTCGGGCTCTGTCGGGCTCTACTGGGCCCTGTCGGGCTCTGTCGGGCCCTGTCGGGCTCTGTCGGGCTCTGTCGGGCTCTACTGGGCTCTGTCGGGCTCTGTCGGGCTCTGTCGGGCTCTACTGGGCTCTGTCGGGCTCTGTCGGGCCCTGCCGGGCTCTGTCGGGCCCTGTCGGGTCCTGTCGGGCTCTGTCGGGCTCTGTCGGGCCCTGTCGGTCTCTGTCGGGCTCTGTCGGGCTCTGTCGGGCTCTACTGGGCCCTGTCGGGCCCTGTCGGGCTCTGTCGGGCTCTGTCGGTCTCTGTCGGGCCCTGTCGGGCTCTGTCGGGCTCTGTCGGGCTCTGTCGGGCTCTACTGGGCCCTGTCGGGCTCTGTCGGGCTCTGTCGGGCCCTGTCGGGCCCTGTCGGGCTCTGTCGGGCTCTGTCGGGATCTACTGGGCCCTGACGGGTTCTGTCGGGCTCTGTCGGGCTCTGTCGGGCTCTACTGGGCCCTGTCGGGCCCTGTCGGGCCCTGTCGGGCTCTGTCGGGCTCTGTCGGGCTCTACTGGGCCCTGTCGGGCCCTGTCGGGCCCTGTCGGGCTCTGTCGGGCTCTGTCGGTCCCTGTCGGGCTCTGTCGGGCTCTGTCGGGCTCTGTCGGGCTCTACTGGGCCCTGTCGGGCCCTGTCGGGCTCTGTCGGGCTCTGTCGGGCTCTGTCGGGCTCTACTGGGCTCTGTCGGGCTCTGTTGGGCTCTGTCGGGCTCTGTCGGGCTCTGTCGGGCTCTACTGGGCCCTGTCGGGCTCTGTCGGGCTCTGTCGGGCCCTGTCGGGCTCTGTCGGGCTCTGTCGGGCTCTGTCGGGCCCTGTCGGGCTCTGTCGGGCCCTGTCGGGTCCTGTCGGGCTCTGTCGGGCTCTGTCGGGCCCTGTCGGGCTCTGTCGGGCTCTGTCGGGCTCTGTCGGGCTCTACTGGGCCCTGTCGGGCTCTGTCGGGCTCTGTCGGGCTCTGTCGGGCACTGTCGGGCCCTGTCGGGCTCTGTCGGGCTCTACTGGGCCCTGTCGGGCTCTGTCGGGCTCTGTCGGGCTCTGTCGGGCCTGTCGGGCTCTGTCGGGCTCTGTCGGGCTCTGTCGGGCTCTACTGGGCCCTGTCGGGCTCTGTCGGGCTCTGTCGGGCTCTGTCGGGCTCTACTGGGCCCTGTCGGGTTCTGTCGGGCTCTGTCGGGCTGTGTCGGTCTCTACTGGGCCCTGTCGGGCCCTGTCGGGCTCTGTCGGGCTCTGTCGGGCTCTGTCGGGCCATATCGGGCTCTGTCGGGCTCTGTCGGGCTGTGTCGGGCTCTGTCGGGCTCTACTGGGCTCTACTGGGCTCTGTCGGGCTCTGTCGGGCTCTGTCGGGCTCTACTGGGCCCTGTCGGGCCCTGTCGGGCTCTGTCGGGCTCTGTCGGGCTCTGTCGGGCTCTACTGGGCCCTGTCGGGCTCTGTCGGGCTCTGTCGGGCTCTGTCGGGCCCTGTCGGGCTCTGTCGGGCTCTGTCGGGCTCTGTCGGGCTCTACTGGGCCCTGTCGGGCTCTGTCGGGCCCTGTCGGGCTCTGTCGGGCTCTGTCGGGCCCTGTCGGGCTCTGTCGGGCTCTGTCGGGCTCTGTCGGGCTCTACTGGGCTCTGTCGGGCTCTGTCGGGCTCTGTCGGGCTCTACTGGGCCCTGTCGGGCTCTGTCGGGCTCTGTCGGGCCCTGTCAGGCTCTGTCGGGCTCTGTCGGGCTCTGTCGGGCCCTGTCGGGCTCTGTCGGGCTCTGTCGGGCCCTGTCGGGCTCTGTCGGGCTCTGTCGGGCTCTGTCGGGCTCTACTGGGCCCTGTCGGGCTCTGTCGGGCTCTGTCGGGCTCTGTCGGGCCCTGTCGGGCTCTGTCGGGCTCTACTGGGCCCTGTCGGGCTCTGTCGGGCTCTGTCGGGCTCTGTCGGGCCCTGTCGGGCTCTGTCGGGCTCTGTCGGGCTCTACTGGGCCCTGTCGGGCGCTGTCGGGCTCTGTCGGGCTCTGTCGGGCTCTGTCGGGCCCTGTCGGGCTCTGTCGGGCTCTGTCGGGCTCTACTGGGCCCTGTCGGGCTCTGTCGGGCTCTGTCGGGCTCTACTGGGCTCTGTCGGGCTCTGTCGGGCCCTGTCGGGCTCTGTCGGGCCCTGTCGGGTCCTGTCGGGCTCTGTCGGGCTCTGTCGGGCCCTGTCGGTCTCTGTCGGGCTCTGTCGGGCTCTGTCGGGCTCTACTGGGCCCTGTCGGGCTCTGTCGGGCCCTGTCGGGCTCTGTCGGGCTCTGTCGGGCTCTACTGGGCTCTGTCGGGCTCTGTCGGGCTCTGTCGGGCTCTACTGGGCTCTGTCGGGCTCTGTCGGGCCCTGCCGGGCTCTGTCGGGCCCTGTCGGGTCCTGTCGGGCTCTGTCGGGCTCTGTCGGGCCCTGTCGGTCTCTGTCGGGCTCTGTCGGGCTCTGTCGGGCTCTACTGGGCCCTGTCGGGCTCTGTCGGGCTCTGTCGGGCTCTGTCGGGCCCTGTCGGGCTCTGTCGGGCTCTACTGGGCCCTGTCGGGCCCTGTCGGGCTCTGTCGGGCTCTGTCGGTCTCTGTCGGGCCCTGTCGGGCTCTGTCGGGCTCTGTCGGGCTCTGTCGGGCTCTACTGGGCCCTGTCGGGCTCTGTCGGGCTCTGTCGGGCCCTGTCGGGCCCTGTCGGGCTCTGTCGGGCTCTGTCGGGATCTACTGGGCCCTGACGGGTTCTGTCGGGCTCTGTCGGGCTCTGTCGGGCTCTACTGGGCCCTGTCGGGCCCTGTCGGGCCCTGTCGGGCTCTGTCGGGCTCTGTCGGGCTCTACTGGGCCCTGTCGGGCCCTGTCGGGCCCTGTCGGGCTCTGTCGGGCTCTGTCGGTCCCTGTCGGGCTCTGTCGGGCTCTGTCGGGCTCTGTCGGGCTCTACTGGGCCCTGTCGGGCCCTGTCGGGCTCTGTCGGGCTCTGTCGGGCTCTGTCGGGCTCTACTGGGCTCTGTCGGGCTCTGTTGGGCTCTGTCGGGCTCTGTCGGGCTCTGTCGGGCTCTACTGGGCCCTGTCGGGCTCTGTCGGGCTCTGTCGGGCCCTGTCGGGCTCTGTCGGGCTCTGTCGGGCTCTGTCGGGCCCTGTCGGGCTCTGTCGGGCCCTGTCGGGTCCTGTCGGGCTCTGTCGGGCTCTGTCGGGCCCTGTCGGGCTCTGTCGGGCTCTGTCGGGCTCTGTCGGGCTCTACTGGGCCCTGTCGGGCTCTGTCGGGCTCTGTCGGGCTCTGTCGGGCACTGTCGGGCCCTGTCGGGCTCTGTCGGGCTCTACTGGGCCCTGTCGGGCTCTGTCGGGCTCTGTCGGGCTCTGTCGGGCCTGTCGGGCTCTGTCGGGCTCTGTCGGGCTCTGTCGGGCTCTACTGGGCCCTGTCGGGCTCTGTCGGGCTCTGTCGGGCTCTGTCGGGCTCTACTGGGCCCTGTCGGGTTCTGTCGGGCTCTGTCGGGCTGTGTCGGTCTCTACTGGGCCCTGTCGGGCCCTGTCGGGCTCTGTCGGGCTCTGTCGGGCTCTGTCGGGCCATATCGGGCTCTGTCGGGCTCTGTCGGGCTGTGTCGGGCTCTGTCGGGCTCTACTGGGCTCTACTGGGCTCTGTCGGGCTCTGTCGGGCTCTGTCGGGCTCTACTGGGCCCTGTCGGGCCCTGTCGGGCTCTGTCGGGCTCTGTCGGGCTCTGTCGGGCTCTACTGGGCCCTGTCGGGCTCTGTCGGGCTCTGTCGGGCCCTGTCGGGCTCTGTCGGGCTCTGTCGGGCCCTGTCGGGCTCTGTCGGGCTCTGTCGGGCTCTACTGGGCCCTGTCGGGCCCTGTCGGGCTCTGTCGGGCTCTGTCGGGCTCTACTGGGCTCTGTCGGGCCCTGTCGGGCTCTGTCGGGCCCTGTCGGGCCCTGTCGGGCCCTGTCGGGCTCTGTCGGGCTCTGTCGGGCTCTACTGGGCCCTGTCGGGCCCTGTCGGGCTCTGTCGGGCTCTGTCGGGCCCTGTCGGGCTCTGTCGGGCTCTGTCGGGCCCTGTCGGGCTCTGTCGGGTTCTGTCGGGCTCTGTCGGGCTCTGTCGGGCTCTACTGGGCCCTGTCGGGCCCTGTCGGGCTCTGTCGGGCCCTGTCGGGCCCTGTCGGTCCCTGTCGGGCTCTGTCAGGCTCTGTCGGGCTCTGTCGGGCTCTACTGGGCCCTGTCGGGCCCTGTCGGGCCCTGTCGGGCTCTACTGGGCTCTACTGGGCTCTGTCGGGCTCTGTCGGGCTCTACTGGGCCCTGTCGGGCCCTGTCGGGCTCTGTCGGGCCCTGTCGGGCTCTGTCGGGCTCTGTCGGGCTCTGTCGGGCTCTACTGGGCTCTACTGGGCTCTGTCGGGCTCTGTCCGGCTCTACTGCGCCCTGTCGGGCCCTGTCAGGCCCTGTCGGGCTCTGTCGGGCTCTACTGGGCTCTGTCGGGCTCTGTCGGGCTCTGTCGGGTTCTGTCGGGCTCTACTGGGCTCTGTCGGGCTCTGTCGGGCTCTGTCGGGCTCTACTGGGCCCTGTCGGGCTCTGTCGGGCTCTGTCGGGCCCTGTCGGGCTCTGTCGGGCTCTGTCGGGCTCTACTGGGCTCTGTCGGGCTCTGTTGGGCTCTGTCGGGCTCTGTCGGGCTCTGTCGGGCTCTACTGGGCCCTGTCGGGCTCTGTCGGGCTCTGTCGGGCCCTGTCGGGCTCTGTCGGGCTCTGTCGGGCTCTGTCGGGCCCTGTCGGGCTCTGTCGGGCCCTGTCGGGTCCTGTCGGGCTCTGTCGGGCTCTGTCGGGCCCTGTCGGGCTCTGTCGGGCTCTGTCGGGCTCTGTCGGGCTCTACTGGGCTCTGTCGGGCCCTGTCGGGCCCTGTCGGGCTCTGTCGTGCCCTGTCGGGCCCTGTCGGGCCCTGTCGGTCTCTGTCGGGCTCTGTCGGGCTCTACTGGGCCCTGTCGGGCCCTGTCGGGCTCTGTCGGGCTCTGTCGGGCCCTGTCGGGCTCTGTCGGGCTCTGTCGGGCCCTGTCGGGCTCTGTCGGGCTCTGTCGGGGCCTGTCGGGCTCTGTCGGGCTCTGTCGGGCTCTGTCGGGCTCTACTGGGCTCTGTCGGGCTCTGTCAGGCTCTGTCGGGCCCTGTCGGGCTCTGTCGGGCTCTGTCGGGCTCTGTCGGGCCCTGTCGGGCTCTGTCGGGCTCTACTGGGCTCTACTGGGCCCTGTCGGGCTCTGTCGGGCTCTGTCGGGCTCTACTGGGCTCTGTCGGGCCCTGTCGGGCCCTGTCGGGCTCTGTCGGGCTCTGTCGGGCCCTGTCGGGCTGTCGGGCCCTGTCGGGCTCTGTCGGGCTCTACTGGGCCCTGTCGGGCTCTGTTGGGCTCTGTCGGGCTCTGTCGGGCTCTGTCGGGCTCTACTGGACCCTGTCGGGCCCTGTCGGGCTCTGTCGGGCTCTGTCGGGCTCTGTCGGGCTCAACTGGTCTCTGTCGGGCTCTGTCGGGTTCTGTTGGGCTCTGTCGGGCTCTGTCGGGCTCTGTCGGGCTCTACTGGGCTCTGTCGGGCTCTGTCGGGCTCTACTGGGCCCTGTCAGGCTCTGTCGGGCCCTGTCGGGCCCTGTCGGGCTCTGTCGGGCTCTGTCGGGCTCTGTCGGGCCCTGTCGGGCTCTGTCGGGCTCTGTCGGGCTCTGTCGGTCTCTACTGGGCCCTGTCGGGCCCTGTCGGGCCCTGTCGGGCTCTGTCGGGCTCTGTCGGGCCCTGTCGGGCTCTGTCGGGCTCTGTCGGGCCCTGTCGGGCTCTGTCGGGCTCTGTCGGGCTCTGTCGGGTTCTGTCGGGCTCTGTCGGGCTCTGTCGGGCTCTATCGGGCTCTTCTGGGCCCTGTCGGGCCCTGTCGGGCTCTGTCGGGCTCTGTCGGGCTCAACTGGGCTCTGTCGGGCTCTGTCGGGTTCTGTCGGGCTCTGTCGGGCTCTGTCGGGCTCTGTCAGGCTCTACTGGGCTCTACTGGGCTCTGTCGGGCTCTGTCGGGCTCTACTGGGCCCTGTCGGGCCCTGTCGGGCCCTGTCGGGCTCTGTCGGGCTCTACTGGGCTCTATCGGGCTCTGTCGGGCTCTGTCGGGCTCTACTGGGCTCTGTCGGGCTCTGTCGGGCTCTGTCGGGCTCTACTGGGCCCTGTCGGGCTCTGTCGGGCCCTGTCGGGCTCTGTCGGGCTCTGTCGGGCCCTGTCAGGCTCTGTCGGGCTCTGTCGGGCTCTGTCGGGCTCTACTGGGCTCTGTCGGGCTCTGTCGGGCTCTGTCGGGCTCTACTGGGCCCTGTCGGGCTCTGTCGGGCTCTGTCGGGCCCTGTCAGGCTCTGTCGGGCTCTGTCGGGCTCTGTCGGGCCCTGTCGGGCTCTGTCGGGCCCTGTCGGGCCCTGTCGGGCTCTGTCGGGCTCTGTCGGGCTCTGTCGGGCTCTACTGGGCCCTGTCGGGCTCTGTCGGGCTCTGTCGGGCTCTGTCGGGCCCTGTCGGGCTCTGTCGGGCTCTACTGGGCCCTGTCGGGCTCTGTCGGGCTCTGTCGGGCTCTGTCGGGCCCTGTCGGGCTCTGTCGGGCTCTGTCGGGCTCTACTGGGCCCTGTCGGGCGCTGTCGGGCTCTGTCGGGCTCTGTCGGGCTCTGTCGGGCCCTGTCGGGCTCTGTCGGGCTCTGTCGGGCTCTACTGGGCCCTGTCGGGCTCTGTCGGGCTCTGTCGGGCTCTACTGGGCTCTGTCGGGCTCTGTCGGGCCCTGTCGGGCTCTGTCGGGCCCTGTCGGGTCCTGTCGGGCTCTGTCGGGCTCTGTCGGGCCCTGTCGGTCTCTGTCGGGCTCTGTCGGGCTCTGTCGGGCTCTACTGGGCTCTGTCGGGCTCTGTCGGGCCCTGTCGGGCTCTGTCGGGCTCTGTCGGGCTCTACTGGGCTCTGTCGGGCTCTGTCGGGCTCTGTCGGGCTCTACTGGGCTCTGTCGGGCTCTGTCGGGCCCTGCCGGGCTCTGTCGGGCCCTGTCGGGTCCTGTCGGGCTCTGTCGGGCTCTGTCGGGCCCTGTCAGGCTCTGTCGGGCTCTGTCGGGCTCTGTCGGGTCCTGTCGGGCTCTGTCGGGCTCTGTCGGGGCCTGTCGGGCTCTGTCGGGCTCTGTCGGGCTCTGTCGGGCTCTACTGGGCCCTGTCGGGCTCTGTCGGGCTCTGTCGGGCCCTGTCGGGCCCTGTCGGGCTCTGTCGGGCTCTGTCGGGATCTACTGGGCCCTGACGGGTTCTGTCGGGCTCTGTCGGGCTCTGTCGGGCTCTACTGGGCCCTGTCGGGCCCTGTCGGGCTCTGTCGGGCTCTGTCGGGCTCTGTCGGGCCATATCGTGCTCTGTCGGGCTCTGTCGGGCTCTGTCGGGCTCTGACGGGTTCTGTCGGGCCCTGTCGGGCTCTGTCGGGCTCTACTGGGCCCTGTCGGGCCCTGTCGGGCTCTGTCGGGTTCTGTCGGGCTCTGTCGGGCCCTGTCGGTCTCTGTCGGGCTCTGTCGGGCTCTGTCAGGCTCTACTGGGCCCTGTCGGGCTCTGTCGGGCTCTGTCGGGCTCTGTCGGGCTCTGACGGGTTCTGTCGGGCTCTGTCGGGCTCTGTCGGGCTCTACTGGGCCCTGTCGGGCCCTGTCGGGCCCTGTCGGGCTCTGTCGGGCTCTGTCGGGCCCTGTCGGGCTCTGTCGGGCTCTGTCGGGCTCTGTCGGGCTCTACTGGGCCCTGTCGGGCCCTGTCGGGCTCTGTCGGGCTCTGTCGGGCTCTGTCGGGCTCTACTGGGCTCTGTCGGGCTCTGTCGGGCCCTGTCGGGCTCTGTCGGGCTCTGTCGGGCCCTGTCGGGCTCTGTCGGGCTCTGTCGGGCTCTACTGGGCCCTGTCGGGCCCTGTCGGGCTCTGTCGGGCTCTGTCGGGCTCTACTGGGCTCTGTCGGGCCCTGTCGGGCTCTGTCGGGCCCTGTCGGGCCCTGTCGGGCCCTGTCGGGCTCTGTCGGGCTCTGTCGGGCTCTACTGGGCCCTGTCGGGCCCTGTCGGGCTCTGTCGGGCTCTGTCGGGCCCTGTCGGGCTCTGTCGGGCTCTGTCGGGCCCTGTCGGGCTCTGTCGGGTTCTGTCGGGCTCTGTCGGGCTCTGTCGGGCTCTACTGGGCCCTGTCGGGCCCTGTCGGGCTCTGTCGGGCCCTGTCGGGCCCTGTCGGTCCCTGTCGGGCTCTGTCAGGCTCTGTCGGGCTCTGTCGGGCTCTACTGGGCCCTGTCGGGCCCTGTCGGGCCCTGTCGGGCTCTACTGGGCTCTACTGGGCTCTGTCGGGCTCTGTCGGGCTCTACTGGGCCCTGTCGGGCCCTGTCGGGCTCTGTCGGGCCCTGTCGGGCTCTGTCGGGCTCTGTCGGGCTCTGTCGGGCCCTGTCGGGCTCTGTCGGGCTCTGTCGGGCTCTACTGGGCTCTACTGGGCTCTGTCGGGCTCTGTCCGGCTCTACTGCGCCCTGTCGGGCCCTGTCAGGCCCTGTCGGGCTCTGTCGGGCTCTACTGGGCTCTGTCGGGCTCTGTCGGGCTCTGTCGGGTTCTGTCGGGCTCTACTGGGCTCTGTCGGGCTCTGTCGGGCTCTGTCGGGCTCTACTGGGCCCTGTCGGGCTCTGTCGGGCTCTGTCGGGCCCTGTCGGGCTCTGTCGGGCTCTGTCGGGCTCTACTGGGCTCTGTCGGGCTCTGTTGGGCTCTGTCGGGCTCTGTCGGGCTCTGTCGGGCTCTACTGGGCCCTGTCGGGCTCTGTCGGGCTCTGTCGGGCCCTGTCGGGCTCTGTCGGGCTCTGTCGGGCTCTGTCGGGCCCTGTCGGGCTCTGTCGGGCCCTGTCGGGTCCTGTCGGGCTCTGTCGGGCTCTGTCGGGCCCTGTCGGGCTCTGTCGGGCTCTGTCGGGCTCTGTCGGGCTCTACTGGGCTCTGTCGGGCCCTGTCGGGCCCTGTCGGGCTCTGTCGTGCCCTGTCGGGCCCTGTCGGGCCCTGTCGGTCTCTGTCGGGCTCTGTCGGGCTCTACTGGGCCCTGTCGGGCCCTGTCGGGCTCTGTCGGGCTCTGTCGGGCCCTGTCGGGCTCTGTCGGGCTCTGTCGGGCTCTGTCGGGCTCTGTCGGGCTCTGTCGGGGCCTGTCGGGCTCTGTCGGGCTCTGTCGGGCTCTGTCGGGCTCTACTGGGCTCTGTCGGGCTCTGTCAGGCTCTGTCGGGCCCTGTCGGGCTCTGTCGGGCTCTGTCGGGCTCTGTCGGGCCCTGTCGGGCTCTGTCGGGCTCTACTGGGCTCAACTGGTCTCTGTCGGGCTCTGTCGGGTTCTGTTGGGCTCTGTCGGGCTCTGTCGGGCTCTGTCGGGCTCTACTGGGCTCTGTCGGGCTCTGTCGGGCTCTACTGGGCCCTGTCAGGCTCTGTCGGGCCCTGTCGGGCCCTGTCGGGCTCTGTCGGGCTCTGTCGGGCTCTGTCGGGCCCTGTCGGGCTCTGTCGGGCTCTGTCGGGCTCTGTCGGTCTCTACTGGGCCCTGTCGGGCCCTGTCGGGCCCTGTCGGGCTCTGTCGGGCTCTGTCGGGCCCTGTCGGGCTCTGTCGGGCTCTGTCGGGCCCTGTCGGGCTCTGTCGGGCTCTGTCGGGCTCTGTCGGGTTCTGTCGGGCTCTGTCGGGCTCTGTCGGGCTCTATCGGGCTCTTCTGGGCCCTGTCGGGCCCTGTCGGGCTCTGTCGGGCTCTGTCGGGCTCAACTGGGCTCTGTCGGGCTCTGTCGGGTTCTGTCGGGCTCTGTCGGGCTCTGTCGGGCTCTGTCAGGCTCTACTGGGCTCTACTGGGCTCTGTCGGGCTCTGTCGGGCTCTACTGGGCCCTGTCGGGCCCTGTCGGGCCCTGTCGGGCTCTGTCGGGCTCTACTGGGCTCTATCGGGCTCTGTCGGGCTCTGTCGGGCTCTACTGGGCTCTGTCGGGCTCTGTCGGGCTCTGTCGGGCTCTACTGGGCCCTGTCGGGCTCTGTCGGGCCCTGTCGGGCTCTGTCGGGCTCTGTCGGGCCCTGTCAGGCTCTGTCGGGCTCTGTCGGGCTCTGTCGGGCTCTACTGGGCTCTGTCGGGCTCTGTCGGGCTCTGTCGGGCTCTACTGGGCCCTGTCGGGCTCTGTCGGGCTCTGTCGGGCCCTGTCAGGCTCTGTCGGGCTCTGTCGGGCTCTGTCGGGCCCTGTCGGGCTCTGTCGGGCCCTGTCGGGCCCTGTCGGGCTCTGTCGGGCTCTGTCGGGCTCTGTCGGGCTCTACTGGGCCCTGTCGGGCTCTGTCGGGCTCTGTCGGGCTCTGTCGGGCCCTGTCGGGCTCTGTCGGGCTCTACTGGGCCCTGTCGGGCTCTGTCGGGCTCTGTCGGGCTCTGTCGGGCCCTGTCGGGCTCTGTCGGGCTCTGTCGGGCTCTACTGGGCCCTGTCGGGCGCTGTCGGGCTCTGTCGGGCTCTGTCGGGCTCTGTCGGGCCCTGTCGGGCTCTGTCGGGCTCTGTCGGGCTCTACTGGGCCCTGTCGGGCTCTGTCGGGCTCTGTCGGGCTCTACTGGGCTCTGTCGGGCTCTGTCGGGCCCTGTCGGGCTCTGTCGGGCCCTGTCGGGTCCTGTCGGGCTCTGTCGGGCTCTGTCGGGCCCTGTCGGTCTCTGTCGGGCTCTGTCGGGCTCTGTCGGGCTCTACTGGGCTCTGTCGGGCTCTGTCGGGCCCTGTCGGGCTCTGTCGGGCTCTGTCGGGCTCTACTGGGCTCTGTCGGGCTCTGTCGGGCTCTGTCGGGCTCTACTGGGCTCTGTCGGGCTCTGTCGGGCCCTGCCGGGCTCTGTCGGGCCCTGTCGGGTCCTGTCGGGCTCTGTCGGGCTCTGTCGGGCCCTGTCAGGCTCTGTCGGGCTCTGTCGGGCTCTGTCGGGTCCTGTCGGGCTCTGTCGGGCTCTGTCGGGGCCTGTCGGGCTCTGTCGGGCTCTGTCGGGCTCTGTCGGGCTCTACTGGGCCCTGTCGGGCTCTGTCGGGCCCTGTCGGGCCCTGTCGGGCTCTGTCGGGCTCTGTCGGGATCTACTGGGCCCTGACGGGTTCTGTCGGGCTCTGTCGGGCTCTGTCGGGCTCTACTGGGCCCTGTCGGGCCCTGTCGGGCTCTGTCGGGCTCTGTCGGGCTCTGTCGGGCCATATCGTGCTCTGTCGGGCTCTGTCGGGCTCTGTCGGGCTCTGACGGGTTCTGTCGGGCCCTGTCGGGCTCTGTCGGGCTCTACTGGGCCCTGTCGGGCCCTGTCGGGCTCTGTCGGGTTCTGTCGGGCTCTGTCGGGCCCTGTCGGTCTCTGTCGGGCTCTGTCGGGCTCTGTCAGGCTCTACTGGGCCCTGTCGGGCTCTGTCGGGCTCTGTCGGGCTCTGTCGGGCTCTGACGGGTTCTGTCGGGCTCTGTCGGGCTCTGTCGGGCTCTACTGGGCCCTGTCGGGCCCTGTCGGGCCCTGTCGGGCTCTGTCGGGCTCTGTCGGGCCCTGTCGGGCTCTGTCGGGCTCTGTCGGGCTCTGTCGGGCTCTACTGGGCCCTGTCGGGCCCTGTCGGGCTCTGTCGGGCTCTGTCGGGCTCTGTCGGGCTCTACTGGGCTCTGTCGGGCTCTGTCGGGCCCTGTCGGGCTCTGTCGGGCTCTGTCGGGCCCTGTCGGGCTCTGTCGGGCTCTGTCGGGCTCTACTGGGCCCTGTCGGGCCCTGTCGGGCTCTGTCGGGCTCTGTCGGGCTCTACTGGGCTCTGTCGGGCCCTGTCGGGCTCTGTCGGGCCCTGTCGGGCCCTGTCGGGCCCTGTCGGGCTCTGTCGGGCTCTGTCGGGCTCTACTGGGCCCTGTCGGGCCCTGTCGGGCTCTGTCGGGCTCTGTCGGGCCCTGTCGGGCTCTGTCGGGCTCTGTCGGGCCCTGTCGGGCTCTGTCGGGTTCTGTCGGGCTCTGTCGGGCTCTGTCGGGCTCTACTGGGCCCTGTCGGGCCCTGTCGGGCTCTGTCGGGCCCTGTCGGGCCCTGTCGGTCCCTGTCGGGCTCTGTCAGGCTCTGTCGGGCTCTGTCGGGCTCTACTGGGCCCTGTCGGGCCCTGTCGGGCCCTGTCGGGCTCTACTGGGCTCTACTGGGCTCTGTCGGGCTCTGTCGGGCTCTACTGGGCCCTGTCGGGCCCTGTCGGGCTCTGTCGGGCCCTGTCGGGCTCTGTCGGGCTCTGTCGGGCTCTGTCGGGCCCTGTCGGGCTCTGTCGGGCTCTGTCGGGCTCTACTGGGCTCTACTGGGCTCTGTCGGGCTCTGTCCGGCTCTACTGCGCCCTGTCGGGCCCTGTCAGGCCCTGTCGGGCTCTGTCGGGCTCTACTGGGCTCTGTCGGGCTCTGTCGGGCTCTGTCGGGTTCTGTCGGGCTCTACTGGGCTCTGTCGGGCTCTGTCGGGCTCTGTCGGGCTCTACTGGGCCCTGTCGGGCTCTGTCGGGCTCTGTCGGGCCCTGTCGGGCTCTGTCGGGCTCTGTCGGGCTCTACTGGGCTCTGTCGGGCTCTGTTGGGCTCTGTCGGGCTCTGTCGGGCTCTGTCGGGCTCTACTGGGCCCTGTCGGGCTCTGTCGGGCTCTGTCGGGCCCTGTCGGGCTCTGTCGGGCTCTGTCGGGCTCTGTCGGGCCCTGTCGGGCTCTGTCGGGCCCTGTCGGGTCCTGTCGGGCTCTGTCGGGCTCTGTCGGGCCCTGTCGGGCTCTGTCGGGCTCTGTCGGGCTCTGTCGGGCTCTACTGGGCTCTGTCGGGCCCTGTCGGGCCCTGTCGGGCTCTGTCGTGCCCTGTCGGGCCCTGTCGGGCCCTGTCGGTCTCTGTCGGGCTCTGTCGGGCTCTACTGGGCCCTGTCGGGCCCTGTCGGGCTCTGTCGGGCTCTGTCGGGCCCTGTCGGGCTCTGTCGGGCTCTGTCGGGCTCTGTCGGGCTCTGTCGGGCTCTGTCGGGGCCTGTCGGGCTCTGTCGGGCTCTGTCGGGCTCTGTCGGGCTCTACTGGGCTCTGTCGGGCTCTGTCAGGCTCTGTCGGGCCCTGTCGGGCTCTGTCGGGCTCTGTCGGGCTCTGTCGGGCCCTGTCGGGCTCTGTCGGGCTCTACTGGGCTCTACTGGGCCCTGTCGGGCTCTGTCGGGCTCTGTCGGGCTCTACTGGGCTCTGTCGGGCCCTGTCGGGCCCTGTCGGGCTCTGTCGGGCTCTGTCGGGCCCTGTCGGGCTGTCGGGCCCTGTCGGGCTCTGTCGGGCTCTACTGGGCCCTGTCGGGCTCTGTTGGGCTCTGTCGGGCTCTGTCGGGCTCTGTCGGGCTCTACTGGACCCTGTCGGGCCCTGTCGGGCTCTGTCGGGCTCAACTGGTCTCTGTCGGGCTCTGTCGGGTTCTGTTGGGCTCTGTCGGGCTCTGTCGGGCTCTGTCGGGCTCTACTGGGCTCTGTCGGGCTCTGTCGGGCTCTACTGGGCCCTGTCAGGCTCTGTCGGGCCCTGTCGGGCCCTGTCGGGCCCTGTCGGGCTCTGTCGGGCTCTGTCGGGCTCTGTCGGGCCCTGTCGGGCTCTGTCGGGCTCTGTCGGGCTCTGTCGGTCTCTACTGGGCTCTGTCGGGCCCTGTCGGGCCCTGTCGGGCTCTGTCGGGCTCTGTCGGGCCCTGTCGGGCTCTGTCGGGCTCTGTCGGGCCCTGTCGGGCTCTGTCGGGCTCTGTCGGGCTCTGTCGGGCTCTGTCGGGTTCTGTCGGGCTCTGTCGGGCTCTGTCGGGCTCTATCGGGCTCTTCTGGGCCCTGTCGGGCCCTGTCGGGCTCTGTCGGGCTCTGTCGGGCTCAACTGGGCTCTGTCGGGCTCTGTCGGGTTCTGTCGGGCTCTGTCGGGCTCTGTCGGGCTCTGTCAGGCTCTACTGGGCTCTACTGGGCTCTGTCGGGCTCTGTCGGGCTCTACTGGGCCCTGTCGGGCCCTGTCGGGCCCTGTCGGGCTCTGTCGGGCTCTACTGGGCTCTATCGGGCTCTGTCGGGCTCTGTCGGGCTCTACTGGGCTCTGTCGGGCTCTGTCGGGCTCTGTCGGGCTCTACTGGGCCCTGTCGGGCTCTGTCGGGCCCTGTCGGGCTCTGTCGGGCTCTGTCGGGCCCTGTCAGGCTCTGTCGGGCTCTGTCGGGCTCTGTCGGGCTCTACTGGGCTCTGTCGGGCTCTGTCGGGCTCTGTCGGGCTCTACTGGGCCCTGTCGGGCTCTGTCGGGCTCTGTCGGGCCCTGTCAGGCTCTGTCGGGCTCTGTCGGGCTCTGTCGGGCCCTGTCGGGCTCTGTCGGGCCCTGTCGGGCCCTGTCGGGCTCTGTCGGGCTCTGTCGGGCTCTGTCGGGCTCTACTGGGCCCTGTCGGGCTCTGTCGGGCTCTGTCGGGCTCTGTCGGGCCCTGTCGGGCTCTGTCGGGCTCTACTGGGCCCTGTCGGGCTCTGTCGGGCTCTGTCGGGCTCTGTCGGGCCCTGTCGGGCTCTGTCGGGCTCTGTCGGGCTCTACTGGGCCCTGTCGGGCGCTGTCGGGCTCTGTCGGGCTCTGTCGGGCTCTGTCGGGCCCTGTCGGGCTCTGTCGGGCTCTGTCGGGCTCTACTGGGCCCTGTCGGGCTCTGTCGGGCTCTGTCGGGCTCTACTGGGCTCTGTCGGGCTCTGTCGGGCCCTGTCGGGCTCTGTCGGGCCCTGTCGGGTCCTGTCGGGCTCTGTCGGGCTCTGTCGGGCCCTGTCGGTCTCTGTCGGGCTCTGTCGGGCTCTGTCGGGCTCTACTGGGCCCTGTCGGGCTCTGTCGGGCCCTGTCGGGCTCTGTCGGGCTCTGTCGGGCTCTACTGGGCTCTGTCGGGCTCTGTCGGGCTCTGTCGGGCTCTACTGGGCTCTGTCGGGCTCTGTCGGGCCCTGCCGGGCTCTGTCGGGCCCTGTCGGGTCCTGTCGGGCTCTGTCGGGCTCTGTCGGGCCCTGTCGGTCTCTGTCGGGCTCTGTCGGGCTCTGTCGGGCTCTACTGGGCCCTGTCGGGCTCTGTCGGGCTCTGTCGGGCTCTGTCGGGCCCTGTCGGGCTCTGTCGGGCTCTACTGGGCCCTGTCGGGCCCTGTCGGGCTCTGTCGGGCTCTGTCGGGCTCTGTCGGGCCCTGTCGGGCTCTGTCGGGCTCTGTCGGGCTCTGTCGGGCTCTACTGGGCCCTGTCGGGCTCTGTCGGGCTCTGTCGGGCCCTGTCGGGCCCTGTCGGGCTCTGTCGGGCTCTGTCGGGATCTACTGGGCCCTGACGGGTTCTGTCGGGCTCTGTCGGGCTCTGTCGGGCTCTACTGGGCCCTGTCGGGCCCTGTCGGGCTCTGTCGGGCTCTGTCGGGCTCTGTCGGGCCATATCGTGCTCTGTCGGGCTCTGTCGGGCTCTGTCGGGCTCTGACGGGTTCTGTCGGGCCCTGTCGGGCTCTGTCGGGCTCTACTGGGCCCTGTCGGGCCCTGTCGGGCTCTGTCGGGTTCTGTCGGGCTCTGTCGGGCCCTGTCGGTCTCTGTCGGGCTCTGTCGGGCTCTGTCAGGCTCTACTGGGCCCTGTCGGGCTCTGTCGGGCTCTGTCGGGCTCTGTCGGGCTCTGACGGGTTCTGTCGGGCTCTGTCGGGCTCTGTCGGGCTCTACTGGGCCCTGTCGGGCCCTGTCGGGCCCTGTCGGGCTCTGTCGGGCTCTGTCGGGCCCTGTCGGGCTCTGTCGGGCTCTGTCGGGCTCTGTCGGGCTCTACTGGGCCCTGTCGGGCCCTGTCGGGCTCTGTCGGGCTCTGTCGGGCTCTGTCGGGCTCTACTGGGCTCTGTCGGGCTCTGTCGGGCCCTGTCGGGCTCTGTCGGGCTCTGTCGGGCCCTGTCGGGCTCTGTCGGGCTCTGTCGGGGCCTGTCGGGCTCTGTCGGGCTCTGTCGGGCTCTGTCGGGCTCTGTCGGGCTCTACTGGGCTCTGTCGGGCTCTGTCGGGCCCTGTCGGGCTCTGTCGGGCTCTGTCGGGCTCTGTCGGGCTCTACTGGGCTCTGTCGGGCTCTGTCGGGCTCTACTGGGCTCTACTGGGCCCTGTCGGGCTCTGTCGGGCTCTGTCGGGCTCTGTCGGGCTCTACTGGGCTCTGTCGGGCCCTGTCGGGCCCTGTCGGGCTCTGTCGGGCTCTGTCGGGCCCTGTCGGGCTCTGTCGGGCTCTGTCGGGCTCTGTCGGGCTCTACTGGACCCTGTCGGGCTCTGTCGGGCTCTGTCGGGCTCTGTCGGGCTCTGTCGGGCTCTACTGGACCCTGTCGGGCCCTGTCGGGCTCTGTCGGACTCTGTCGGGCTCTGTCGGGCTCAACTGGTCTCTGTCGGGCTCTGTCGGGTTCTGTTGGGCTCTGTCGGGCTCTGTTGGGCTCTGTCGGGCTCTGTCGGGCTCTACTGGGCTCTGTCGGGCTCTGTCGGGCTCTACTGGGCCCTGTCAGGCTCTGTCGGGCCCTGTCGGGCCCTGTCGGGCCCTGTCGGGCCCTGTCGGGCTCTGTCGGGCTCTGTCGGGCTCTGTCGGGCCCTGTCGGGCTCTGTCGGGCTCTGTCGGGCTCTGTCGGGCTCTACTGGGCTCTGTCGGGCCCTGTCGGGCCCTGTCGGGCCCTGTCGGGCTCTGTCGGGCTCTGTCGGGCCCTGTCGGGCTCTGTTGGGCTCTGTCGGGCCCTGTCGGGCTCTGTCGGGCTCTGTCGGGCCCTGTCGGGCTCTGTCGGGCTCTGTCGGGCTCTGTCGGGTTCTGTCGGGCTCTGTCGGGCTCTGTCGGGCTCTATCGGGCTCTTCTGGGCCCTGTCGGGCCCTGTCGGGCTCTGTCGGGCTCTGTCGGGCTCAACTGGTCTCTGTCGGGCTCTGTCGGGTTCTGTCGGGCTCTGTCGGGCTCTGTCGGGCTCTGTCAGGCTCTACTGGGCTCTACTGGGCTCTGTCGGGCTCTGTCGGGCTCTACTGGGCCCTGTCGGGCCCTGTCGGGCCCTGTCGGGCTCTGTCGGGCTCTACTGGGCTCTGTCGGGCTCTGTCGGGCTCTGTCGGGCTCTACTGGGCTCTGTCGGGCTCTGTCGGGCTCTGTCGGGCTCTACTGGGCCCTGTCGGGCTCTGTCGGGCCCTGTCGGGCTCTGTCGGGCTCTGTCGGGCCCTGTCGGGCTCTGTCGGGCTCTGTCGGGATCTGTCGGGCTCTACTGGGCTCTGTCGGGCTCTGTCGGGCTCTGTCGGGCTCTACTGGGCCCTGTCGGGCTCTGTCGGGCTCTGTCGGGCCCTGTCAGGCTCTGTCGGGCTCTGTCGGGCTCTGTCGGGCCCTGTCGGGCTCTGTCGGGCTCTGTCGGGCCCTGTCGGGCTCTGTCGGGCTCTGTCGGGCTCTACTGGGCCCTGTCGGGCTCTGTCGGGCTCTGTCGGGCTCTGTCGGGCCCTGTCGGGCTCTGTCGGGCTCTACTGGGCCCTGTCGGGCCCTGTCGGGCTCTGTCGGGCTCTGTCGGGCTCTGTCGGGCCCTGTCGGGCTCTGTCGGGCTCTGTCGGGCTCTACTGGGCCCTGTCGGGCGCTGTCGGGCTCTGTCGGGCTCTGTCGGGCTCTGTCGGGCCCTGTCGGGCTCTGTCGGGCTCTGTCGGGCTCTACTGGGCCCTGTCGGGTTCTGTCGGGCTCTGTCGGGCTCTGTCGGGCTCTACTGGGCCCTGTCGGGCTCTGTCGGGCTCTGTCGGGCTCTGTCGGGCCCTCTCGGCTCTGTCGGGCTCTACTGGGCCCTGTCGGGCCCTGTCGGGCTCTGTCGGGCTCTGTCAGGCTCTGTCGGGCCCTGTCGGGCTCTGTCGGGCTCTGTCGGGCTCTGTCGGGCTCTACTGGGCCCTGTCGGACTCTGTCGGGCTCTGTCGGGCTCTGTCGGGCTCTGACGGGTTCTGTCGGGCTCTGTCGGGCTCTGTCGGGCTCTACTGGGCCCTGTCGGGCTCTGTCGGGCTCTGTCGGGCTCTGTCGGGCCCTGTCGGGCTCTGTCGGGCTCTGTCGGGCTCTGTCGGGCTCTACTGGGCCCTGTCGGGCCCTGTCGGGCTCTGTCGGGCTCTGTCGGGCTCTGTCGGGCTCTACTGGGCTCTGTCGGGCCCTGTCGGGCCCTGTCGGGCTCTGTCGGGCTCTGTCGGGCCCTGTCGGGCTCTGTCGGGCTCTGTCGGGCTCTGTCGGGCTCTGTCGGGCCCTGTCGGGCTCTGTCGGGCTCTGTCGGGCTCTCTCGGGCTCTGTCGGGCTCTACTGGGCTCTGTCGGGCCCTGTCGGGCCCTGTCGGGCTCTGTCGGGCTCTGTCGGGCTCTCTCGGGCTCTGTCGGGCTCTACTGGGCTCTGTCGGGCCCTGTCGGGCTCTGTCGGGGTCTGTCGGGCTCTGTCGGGCTCTACTGGGCTCTGTCGGGCCCTGTCGGGCTCTGTCGGGCTCTGTCGGGCTCTGTCGGGCTCTACTGGGCTCTGTCGGGCTCTGTCGGGCTCTGTCGGGCTCTGTCGGGCTCAACTGGTCTCTGTCGGGCTATGTCGGGCTCTGTCGGGCTCTGTCGGGCTCTATTGGGCTCTACTGGGCTCTGTCGGGCTCTGTCGGTCTCTACTGGGCCCTGTCGGGCTCTGTCGGGCTCTGTCGGGCCCTGTCGGGCTCTGTCGGGCTCTGTCGGGCTCTGTCGGGTTCTGTCGGGCTCTGTCGGGCTCTGTCGGGCTCTTCTGGGCCCTGTCGGGCCCTGTCGGGCTCTGTCGGGCTCTGTCGGGCTCTGTCGGGCTCTACTGGGCCCTGTCGGGCCCTGTCGGGCCCTGTCGGGCTCTGTCGGGCTCTGTCGGGCTCTGTCGGGCTCTACTGGACTCTGTCGGACTCTGTCGGGTTCTGTCGGGCTCTGTCGGGCTCTGTCGGGCTCTACTGGGCTCTGTCGGGCCCTGTCGGGCCCTGTCGGGCTCTGTCGGGCCCTGTCGGGCTCTGTCGGGCTCTGTCGGGCCCTGTCGGGCTCTGTCGGGCTCTGTCGGGCCCTGTCGGGCCCTGTCGGGCCCTGTCGGGCTCTGTCGGGCCCTGTCGGGCTCTGTCGGGCTCTGTCGGGCTCTGTCAGGCCATATCGGGCTCTGTCGGGCTCTGTCGGGCTCTGTCGGGCCCTGTCGGGCTCTGTCGGGCTCTACTGGGCCCTGTCGGGCCCTGTCGGGCTCTGTCGGGCTCTGTCGGGCTCTGTCGGGCCCTGTCGGTCTCTGTTGGGCTCTGTCGGGCTCTGTCGGGCTCTACTGGGCCCTGTCGGGCTCTGTCGGGCTCTGTCGGGCTCTGTCGGGCTCTGACGGGTTCTGTCGGGCTCTGTCGGGCTCTGTCGGGCTCTACTGGGCCCTGTCGGGCCCTGTCGGGCCCTGTCGGGCTCTGTCGGGCTCTGTCGGTCCCTGTCGGGCTCTGTCGGGCTCTGTCGGGCTCTGTCGGGCTCTACTGGGCCCTGTCGGGCCCTGTCGGGCTCTGTCGGGCTCTGTCGGGCTCTGTCGGGCTCTACTGGGCTCTGTCGGGCTCTGTTGGGCTCTGTCGGGCTCTGTCGGGCTCTGTCGGGCTCTACTGGGCCCTGTCGGGCTCTGTCGGGCTCTGTCGGGCTCTGTCGGGCTCTGTCGGGCTCTGTCGGGCCCTGTCGGGTCCTGTCGGGCTCTGTCGGGCTCTGTCGGGCCCTGTCGGGCTCTGTCGGGCTCTGTCGGGCTCTGTCGGGCTCTACTGGGCCCTGTCGGGCTCTGTCGGGCTCTGTCGGGCTCTGTCGGGCACTGTCGGGCCCTGTCGGGCTCTGTCGGGCTCTACTGGGCCCTGTCGGGCTCTGTCGGGCTCTGTCGGGCTCTGTCGGGCCTGTCGGGCTCTGTCGGGCTCTGTCGGGCTCTGTCGGGCTCTACTGGGCCCTGTCGGGCTCTGTCGGGCTCTGTCGGGCTCTGTCGGGCTCTACTGGGCCCTGTCGGGTTCTGTCGGGCTCTGTCGGGCTCTGTCGGTCTCTACTGGGCCCTGTCGGGCCCTGTCGGGCTCTGTCGGGCTCTGTCGGGCTCTGTCGGGCCATATCGGGCTCTGTCGGGCTCTGTCGGGCTGTGTCGGGCTCTGTCGGGCTCTACTGGGCTCTACTGGGCTCTGTCGGGCTCTGTCGGGCTCTGTCGGGCTCTACTGGGCCCTGTCGGGCCCTGTCGGGCTCTGTCGGGCTCTGTCGGGCTCTGTCGGGCTCTACTGGGCCCTGTCGGGCTCTGTCGGGCTCTGTCGGGCCCTGTCGGGCTCTGTCGGGCTCTGTCGGGCCCTGTCGGGCTCTGTCGGGCTCTGTCGGGCTCTACTGGGCCCTGTCGGGCCCTGTCGGGCTCTGTCGGGCTCTGTCGGGCTCTACTGGGCTCTGTCGGGCCCTGTCGGGCCCTGTCGGGCTCTGTCGGGCCCTGTCGGGCCCTGTCGGGCCCTGTCGGGCTCTGTCGGGCTCTGTCGGGCTCTACTGGGCCCTGTCGGGCCCTGTCGGGCTCTGTCGGGCTCTGTCGGGCCCTGTCGGGCTCTGTCGGGCTCTGTCGGGCCCTGTCGGGCTCTGTCGGGTTCTGTCGGGCTCTGTCGGGCTCTACTGGGCCCTGTCGGGCCCTGTCGGGCTCTGTCAGGCCCTGTCGGGCCCTGTCGGTCCCTGTCGGGCTCTGTCAGGCTCTGTCGGGCTCTGTCGGGCTCTACTGGGCCCTGTCGGGCCCTGTCGGGCCCTGTCGGGCTCTACTGGGCTCTACTGGGCTCTGTCGGGCTCTGTCGGGCTCTACTGGGCCCTGTCGGGCCCTGTCGGGCTCTGTCGGGCTCTGTCGGGCCCTGTCGGGCTCTGTCGGGCTCTGTCGGTCCCTGTCGGGCTCTGTCGGGCTCTGTCGGGCTCTGTCGGGCTCTACTGGGCTCTACTGGGCTCTGTCGGGCTCTGTCCGGCTCTACTGCGCCCTGTCGGGCCCTGTCAGGCCCTGTCGGGCTCTGTCGGGCTCTACTGGGCTCTGTCGGGCTCTGTCGGGCTCTGTCGGGTTCTGTCGGGCTCTACTGGGCTCTGTCGGGCTCTGTCGGGCTCTGTCGGGCTCTACTGGGCCCTGTCGGGCTCTGTCAGGCTCTGTCGGGCCCTGTCGGGCTCTGTCGGGCTCTGTCGGGCTCTGTCGGGCTCTGTCGGGCTCTACTGGGCTCTGTCGGGCTCTGTTGGGCTCTGTCGGGCTCTGTCGGGCTCTGTCGGGCTCTACTGGGCCCTGTCGGGCTCTGTCGGGCTCTGTCGGGCCCTGTCGGGCTCTGTCGGGCTCTGTCGGGCTCTGTCGGGCCCTGTCGGGCTCTGTCGGGCCCTGTCGGGTCCTGTCGGGCTCTGTCGGGCTCTGTCGGGCCCTGTCGGGCTCTGTCGTGCTCTGTCGGGCTCTACTGGGCTCTGTCGGGCCCTGTCGGGCCCTGTCGGGCTCTGTCGTGCCCTGTCGGGCCCTGTCGGGCCCTGTCGGTCTCTGTCGGGCTCTGTCGGGCTCTACTGGGCCCTGTCGGGCCCTGTCGGGCTCTGTCGGGCTCTGTCGGGCCCTGTCGGGCTCTGTCGGGCTCTGTCGGGCCCTGTCGGGCTCTGTCGGGCTCTGTCGGGGCCTGTCGGGCTCTGTCGGGCTCTGTCGGGCTCTGTCGGGCTCTACTGGGCTCTGTCGGGCTCTGTCAGGCTCTGTCGGGCCCTGTCGGGCTCTGTCGGGCTCTGTCGGGCTCTGTCGGGCCCTGTCGGGCTCTGTCGGGCTCTACTGGGCTCTACTGGGCCCTGTCGGGCTCTGTCGGGCTCTGTCGGGCTCTGTCGGGCTCTACTGGGCTCTGTCGGGCCCTGTCGGGCCCTGTCGGGCTCTGTCGGGCTCTGTCGGGCCCTGTCGGGCTCTGTCGGGCTCTGTCGGGCTCTGTCGGGCTCTACTGGGCTCTGTCGGGCTCTGTCGGGCTCTGTCGGGCTCTACTGGGCCCTGTCGGGCTCTGTCGGGCCCTGTCGGGCTCTGTCGGGCTCTGTCGGGCCCTGTCGGGCTCTGTCGGGCCCTGTCGGGCTCTGTCGGGCTCTACTGGGCTCTGTCGGGCTCTGTCGGGCTCTGTCGGGCTCTACTGGGCCCTGTCGGGCTCTGTCGGGCTCTGTCGGGCTCTACTGGGCCCTGTCGGGCTCTGTCGGGCTCTGTCGGGCTCTGTCGGGCTCTGTCGGGCTCTGTCGGGCCCTGTCAGGCTCTGTCGGGCTCTGTCGGGCCCTGTCGGGCTCTGTCGGGCTCTGTCGGGCTCTGTCGGGCTCTACTGGGCCCTGTCGGGCTCTGTCGGGCTCTGTCGGGCTCTGTCGGGCTCTGTCGGGCCCTGTCGGGCTCTGTCGGGCTCTGTCGGGCTCTACTGGGCCCTGTCGGGCGCTGTCGGGCTCTGTCGGGCTCTGTCGGGCTCTGTCGGGCCCTGTCGGGCTCTGTCGGGCTCTGTCGGGCTCTACTGGGCCCTGTCGGGTTCTGTCGGGCTCTGTCGGGCTCTGTCGGGCTCTACTGGGCCCTGTCGGGCTCTGTCGGGCTCTGTCGGGCTCTGTCGGGCTCTGTCGGGCCCTCTCGGCTCTGTCGGGCTCTACTGGGCCCTGTCGGGCCCTGTCGGGCTCTGTCGGGCTCTGTCGGGCTCTGTCGGGCCCTGTCGGGCTCTGTCGGGCTCTGTCGGGCTCTGTCGGGCTCTACTGGGCCCTGTCGGACTCTGTCGGGCTCTGTCGGGCTCTGTCGGGCTCTGACGGGTTCTGTCGGGCTCTGTCGGGCTCTGTCGGGCTCTACTGGGCCCTGTCGGGCTCTGTCGGGCTCTGTCGGGCTCTGTCGGGCCCTGTCGGGCTCTGTCGGGCTCTGTCGGGCTCTACTGTGCTCTACTGGGCCCTGTCGGGCTCTGTCGGGCTCTGTCGGGCTCTGTCGGGCTCTGTCGGGCCCTGTCGGGCTCTCTCGGGCTCTGTCGGGCTCTGTCGGGCTCTGTCGGGCTCTACTGGGCCCTGTCGGGCTCTGTCGGGCTCTGTCGGGCCCTGTCGGGCTCTGTCGGGCTCTGTCGGGCTCTGTCGGGTTCTGTCGGGCTCTGTCGGGCTCTGTCGGGCTCTTCTGGGCCCTGTCGGGCCCTGTCGGGCTCTGTCGGGCTCTGTCGGGCTCTGTCGGGCTCTACTGGGCCCTGTCGGGCCCTGTCGGGCCCTGTCGGGCTCTGTCGGGCTCTGTCGGGCTCTGTCGGGCTCTACTGGACTCTGTCGGACTCTGTCGGGTTCTGTCGGGCTCTGTCGGGCTCTGTCGGCCTCTACTGGGCTCTGTCGGGCTCTGTCGGGCTCTACTGGGCCCTGTCGGGCCCTGTCGGGCCCTGTCGGGCTCTGTCGGGCTCTACTGGGCTCTATCGGGCTCTGTCGGGCTCTGTCGGGCTCTACTGGGCTCTGTCGGGCTCTGTCGGGCTCTGTCGGGCTCTACTGGGCCCTGTCGGGCTCTGTCGGGCCCTGTCGGGCTCTGTCGGGCTCTGTCGGGCCCTGTCGGGCTCTGTCGGGCTCTGTCGGGCTCTGTCGGGCTCTACTGGGCTCTGTCGGGCTCTGTCGGGCTCTGTCGGGCTCTACTGGGCCCTGTCGGGCTCTGTCGGGCTCTGTCGGGCCCTGTCAGGCTCTGTCGGGCTCTGTCGGGCTCTGTCGGGCCCTGTCGGGCTCTGTCGGGCCCTGTCGGGCCCTGTCGGGCTCTGTCGGGCTCTGTCGGGCTCTGTCGGGCTCTACTGGGCCCTGTCGGGCTCTGTCGGGCTCTGTCGGGCTCTGTCGGGCCCTGTCGGGCTCTGTCGGGCTCTACTGGGCCCTGTCGGGCTCTGTCGGGCTCTGTCGGGCTCTGTCGGGCCCTGTCGGGCTCTGTCGGGCTCTGTCGGGCTCTACTGGGCCCTGTCGGGCGCTGTCGGGCTCTGTCGGGCTCTGTCGGGCTCTGTCGGGCCCTGTCGGGCTCTGTCGGGCTCTGTCGGGCTCTACTGGGCCCTGTCGGGCTCTGTCGGGCTCTGTCGGGCTCTACTGGGCTCTGTCGGGCTCTGTCGGGCCCTGTCGGGCTCTGTCGGGCCCTGTCGGGTCCTGTCGGGCTCTGTCGGGCTCTGTCGGGCCCTGTCGGTCTCTGTCGGGCTCTGTCGGGCTCTGTCGGGCTCTACTGGGCCCTGTCGGGCTCTGTCGGGCCCTTTCGGGCTCTGTCGGGCTCTGTCGGGCTCTACTGGGCTCTGTCGGGCTCTGTCGGGCTCTGTCGGGCTCTACTGGGCTCTGTCGGGCTCTGTCGGGCCCTGCCGGGCTCTGTCGGGCCCTGTCGGGTCCTGTCGGGCTCTGTCGGGCTCTGTCGGGCCCTGTCGGTCTCTGTCGGGCTCTGTCGGGCTCTGTCGGGCTCTACTGGGCCCTGTCGGGCTCTGTCGGGCTCTGTCGGGCTCTGTCGGGCCCTGTCGGGCTCTACTGGGCCCTGTCGGGCCCTGTCGGGCTCTGTCGGGCCCTGTCGGGCTCTGTCGGGCTCTACTGGGCCCTGTCGGGCCCTGTCGGGCTCTGTCGGGCTCTGTCGGGCTCTGTCGGGCCCTGTCGGTCTCTGTCGGGCTCTGTCGGGCTCTGTCGGGCTCTACTGGGCCCTGTCGGGCTCTGTCGGGCTCTGTCGGGCCCTGTCGGGCCCTGTCGGGCTCTGTCGGGCTCTGTCGGGATCTACTGGGCCCTGACGGGTTCTGTCGGGCTCTGTCGGGCTCTGTCGGGCTCTACTGGGCCCTGTCGGGCCCTGTCGGGCTCTGTCGGGCTCTGTCGGGCTCTGTCGGGCCATATCGTGCTCTGTCGGGCTCTGTCGGGCTCTGTCGGGCTCTGACGGGTTCTGTCGGGCCCTGTCGGGCTCTGTCGGGCTCTGTCGGGCTCTGTCGGGCCATATCGTGCTCTGTCGGGCTCTGTCGGGCTCTGTCGGGCTCTGACGGGTTCTGTCGGGCCCTGTCGGGTTCTGTCGGGCCCTGTCGGGCTCTGTCGGGTTCTGTCGGGCTCTGTCGGGCCCTGTCGGTCTCTGTCGGGCTCTGTCGGGCTCTGTCAGGCTCTACTGGGCCCTGTCGGGCTCTGTCGGGCTCTGTCGGGCTCTGTCGGGCTCTGACGGGTTCTGTCGGGCTCTGTCGGGCTCTGTCGGGCTCTACTGGGCCCTGTCGGGCCCTGTCGGGCCCTGTCGGGCTCTGTCGGGCTCTGTCGGGCCCTGTCGGGCTCTGTCGGGCTCTGTCGGGCTCTGTCGGGCTCTACTGGGCCCTGTCGGGCCCTGTCGGGCTCTGTCGGGCTCTGTCGGGCTCTGTCGGGCTCTACTGGGCTCTGTCGGGCTCTGTCGGGCCCTGTCGGGCTCTGTCGGGCTCTGTCGGGCCCTGTCGGGCTCTGTCGGGCTCTGTCGGGGCCTGTCGGGCTCTGTCGGGCTCTGTCGGGCTCTGTCGGGCTCTGTCGGGCTCTACTGGGCTCTGTCGGGCTCTGTCAGGCTCTGTCGGGCCCTGTCGGGCTCTGTCGGGCTCTGTCGGGCTCTGTCGGGCCCTGTCGGGCTCTGTCGGGCTCTACTGGGCTCTACTGGGCCCTGTCGGGCTCTGTCGGGCTCTGTCGGGCTCTGTCGGGCTCTACTGGGCTCTGTCGGGCCCTGTCGGGCCCTGTCGGGCTCTGTCGGGCTCTGCCGGGCCCTGTCGGGCTCTGTCGGGCTCTGTCGGGCTCTGTCGGGCTCTACTGGGCCCTGTCGGGCTCTGTCGGGCTCTGTCGGGCTCTGTCGGGCTCTGTCGGGCTCTACTGGACCCTGTCGGGCCCTGTCGGGCTCTGTCGGGCTCTGTCGGGCTCTGTCGGGCTCAACTGGTCTCTGTCGGGCTCTGTCGGGTTCTGTTGGGCTCTGTCGGGCTCTGTTGGGCTCTGTCGGGCTCTGTCGGGCTCTACTGGGCTCTGTCGGGCTCTGTCGGGCTCTACTGGGCCCTGTCAGGCTCTGTCGGGCCCTGTCGGGCCCTGTCGGGCCCTGTCGGGCTCTGTCGGGCTCTGTCGGGCTCTGTCGGGCCCTGTCGGGCTCTGTCGGGCTCTGTCGGGCTCTACTGGGCTCTGTCGGGCCCTGTCGGGCCCTGTCGGGCCCTGTCGGGCTCTGTCGGGCTCTGTCGGGCCCTGTCGGGCTCTGTCGGGCTCTGTCGGGCCCTGTCGGGCTCTGTCGGGCTCTGTCGGGCCCTGTCGGGCTCTGTCGGGCTCTGTCGGGCTCTGTCGGGTTCTGTCGGGCTCTGTCGGGCTCTGTCGGGCTCTATCGGGCTCTTCTGGGCCCTGTCGGGCCCTGTCGGGCTCTGTCGGGCTCTGTCGGGCTCAACTGGTCTCTGTCGGGCTCTGTCGGGTTCTGTCGGGCTCTGTCGGGCTCTGTCGGGCTCTGTCAGGCTCTACTGGGCTCTACTGGGCTCTGTCGGGCTCTGTCGGGCTCTACTGGGCCCTGTCGGGCCCTGTCGGGCCCTGTCGGGCTCTGTCGGGCTCTACTGGGCTCTGTCGGGCTCTGTCGGGCTCTGTCGGGCTCTACTGGGCTCTGTCGGGCTCTGTCGGGCTCTGTCGGGCTCTACTGGGCCCTGTCGGGCTCTGTCGGGCCCTGTCGGGCTCTGTCGGGCTCTGTCGGGCCCTGTCGGGCTCTGTCGGGCTCTGTCGGGATCTGTCGGGCTCTACTGGGCTCTGTCGGGCTCTGTCGGGCTCTGTCGGGCTCTACTGGGCCCTGTCGGGCTCTGTCGGGCTCTGTCGGGCCCTGTCAGGCTCTGTCGGGCTCTGTCGGGCTCTGTCGGGCCCTGTCGGGCTCTGTCGGGCTCTGTCGGGCCCTGTCGGGCTCTGTCGGGCTCTGTCGGGCTCTGTCGGGCTCTACTGGGCCCTGTCGGGCTCTGTCGGGCTCTGTCGGGCTCTGTCGGGCCCTGTCGGGCTCTGTCGCGCTCTACTGGGCCCTGTCGGGCCCTGTCCGGCTCTGTCGGGCTCTGTCGGGCTCTGTCGGGCCCTGTCGGGCTCTGTCGGGCTCTGTCGGGCTCTACTGGGCCCTGTCGGGCGCTGTCGGGCTCTGTCGGGCTCTGTCGGGCTCTGTCGGGCCCTGTCGGGCTCTGTCGGGCTCTGTCGGGCTCTACTGGGCCCTGTCGGGTTCTGTCGGGCTCTGTCGGGCTCTGTCGGGCTCTACTGGGCCCTGTCGGGCTCTGTCGGGCTCTGTCGGGCTCTGTCGGGCTCTGTCGGGCCCTCTCGGCTCTGTCGGGCTCTACTGGGCCCTGTCGGGCCCTGTCGGGCTCTGTCGGGCTCTGTCAGGCTCTGTCGGGCCCTGTCGGGCTCTGTCGGGCTCTGTCGGGCTCTACTGGGCCCTGTCGGACTCTGTCGGGCTCTGTCGGGCTCTGTGGGGCTCTGACGGGTTCTGTCGGGCTCTGTCGGGCTCTGTCGGGCTCTACTGGGCCCTGTCGGGCTCTGTCGGGCTCTGTCGGGCTCTGTCGGGCCCTGTCGGGCTCTGTCGGGCTCTGTCGGGCTCTGTCGGGCTCTACTGGGCCCTGTCGGGCCCTGTGGGGCTCTGTCGGGCTCTGTCGGACTCTGTCGGGCTCTACTGGGCTCTGTCGGGCTCTGTCGGGCCCTGTCGGGCCCTGTCGGGCTCTGTCGGGCTCTGTCGGGCCCTGTCGGGCTCTGTCGGGCTCTGTCGGGCTTTGTTGGGCCCTGTCGGGCTCTGTCGGGCTCTGTCGGGCTCTCTCGGGCTCTGTCGGGCTCTACTGGGCTCTGTCGGGCCCTGTCGGGCCCTGTCGGGCTCTGTCGGGCTCTGTCGGGCTCTACTGGGCTCTGTCGGGCTCTACTGTGCTCTACTGGGCCCTGTCGGGCTCTGTCGGGGTCTGTCGGGCTCTGTCGGGCTCTACTGGGCTCTGTCGGGCCCTGTCGGGCTCTGTCGGGCTCTGTCGGGCTCTGTCGGGCTCTACTGGTCTCTGTCGGGCTCTGTCGGGCTCTGTCGGGCTCTGTCGGGCTCAACTGGTCTCTGTCGGGCTATGTCGGGCTCTGTCGGGCTCTGTCGGGCTCTATTGGGCTCTACTGGGCTCTGTCGGGCTCTGTCGGTCTCTACTGGGCCCTGTCGGGCTCTGTCGGGCTCTGTCGGGCCCTGTCGGGCTCTGTCGGGCTCTGTCGGGCTCTGTCGGGTTCTGTCGGGCTCTGTCGGGCTCTGTCGGGCTCTTCTGGGCCCTGTCGGGCCCTGTCGGGCTCTGTCGGGCTCTGTCGGGCTCTGTCGGGCTCTACTGGGCCCTGTCGGGCCCTGTCGGGCCCTGTCGGGCTCTGTCGGGCTCTGTCGGGCTCTGTCGGGCTCTACTGGACTCTGTCGGACTCTGTCGGGTTCTGTCGGGCTCTGTCGGGCTCTGTCGGGCTCTACTGGGCTCTGTCGGGCCCTGTCGGGCCCTGTCGGGCTCTGTCGGGCCCTGTCGGGCTCTGTCGGGCTCTGTCGGGCCCTGTCGGGCTCTGTCGGGCTCTGTCGGGCCCTGTCGGGCCCTGTCGGGCCCTGTCGGGCTCTGTCGGGCCCTGTCGGGCTCTGTCGGGCTCTGTCGGGCTCTGTCAGGCCATATCGGGCTCTGTCGGGCTCTGTCGGGCTCTGTCGGGCCCTGTCGGGCTCTGTCGGGCTCTACTGGGCCCTGTCGGGCCCTGTCGGGCTCTGTCGGGCTCTGTCGGGCTCTGTCGGGCCCTGTCGGTCTCTGTTGGGCTCTGTCGGGCTCTGTCGGGCTCTACTGGGCCCTGTCGGGCTCTGTCGGGCTCTGTCGGGCTCTGTCGGGCTCTGTCGGGCTCTGACGGGTTCTGTCGGGCTCTGTCGGGCTCTGTCGGGCTCTACTGGGCCCTGTCGGGCCCTGTCGGGCCCTGTCGGGCTCTGTCGGGCTCTGTCGGTCCCTGTCGGGCTCTGTCGGGCTCTGTCGGGCTCTGTCGGGCTCTACTGGGCCCTGTCGGGCCCTGTCGGGCTCTGTCGGGCTCTGTCGGGCTCTGTCGGGCTCTACTGGGCTCTGTCGGGCTCTGTTGGGCTCTGTCGGGCTCTGTCGGGCTCTGTCGGGCTCTACTGGGCCCTGTCGGGCTCTGTCGGGCTCTGTCGGGCCCTGTCGGGCTCTGTCGGGCTCTGTCGGGCCCTGTCGGGTCCTGTCGGGCTCTGTCGGGCTCTGTCGGGCCCTGTCGGGCTCTGTCGGGCTCTGTCGGGCTCTGTCGGGCTCTACTGGGCCCTGTCGGGCTCTGTCGGGCTCTGTCGGACTCTGTCGGGCACTGTCGGGCCCTGTCGGGCTCTGTCGGGCTCTACTGGGCCCTGTCGGGCTCTGTCGGGCTCTGTCGGGCTCTGTCGGGCCTGTCGGGCTCTGTCGGGCTCTGTCGGGCTCTGTCGGGCTCTACTGGGCCCTGTCGGGCTCTGTCGGGCTCTGTCGGGCTCTGTCGGGCTCTACTGGGCCCTGTCGGGTTCTGTCGGGCTCTGTCGGGCTCTGTCGGTCTCTACTGGGCCCTGTCGGGCCCTGTCGGGCTCTGTCGGGCTCTGTCGGGCTCTGTCGGGCCATATCGGGCTCTGTCGGGCTCTGTCGGGCTGTGTCGGGCTCTGTCGGCCTCTACTGGGCTCTACTGGGCTCTGTCGGGCTCTGTCGGGCTCTGTCGGGCTCTACTGGGCCCTGTCGGGCCCTGTCGGGCTCTGTCGGGCTCTGTCGGGCTCTGTCGGGCTCTACTGGGCCCTGTCGGGCTCTGTCGGGCTCTGTCGGGCCCTGTCGGGCTCTGTCGGGCTCTGTCGGGCCCTGTCGGGCTCTGTCGGGCTCTGTCGGGCTCTACTGGGCCCTGTCGGGCCCTGTCGGGCTCTGTCGGGCTCTGTCGGGCTCTACTGGGCTCTATCGGGCCCTGTCGGGCCCTGTCGGGCTCTGTCGGGCCCTGTCGGGCCCTGTCGGGCCCTGTCGGGCTCTGTCGGGCTCTGTCGGGCTCTACTGGGCCCTGTCGGGCCCTGTCGGGCCCTGTCGGGCTCTGTCGGGCTCTGTCGGGCTCTGAGAGGCCCTGTCGGGCCCTGTCGGTCCCTGTCGGGCTCTGTCAGGCTCTGTCGGGCTCTGTCGGGCTCTACTGGGCCCTGTCGGGCCCTGTCGGGCCCTGTCGGGCTCTACTGGGCTCTACTGGGCTCTGTCGGGCTCTGTCGGGCTCTACTGGGCCCTGTCGGGCCCTGTCGGGCTCTGTCGGGCTCTGTCGGGCCCTGTCGGGCTCTGTCGGGCTCTGTCGGGCCCTGTCGGGCTCTGTCGGGCTCTGTCGGGCTCTGTCGGGCTCTACTGGGCTCTACTGGGCTCTGTCGGGCTCTGTCCGGCTCTACTGCGCCCTGTCGGGCCCTGTCAGGCCCTGTCGGGCTCTGTCGGGCTCTACTGGGCTCTGTCGGGCTCTGTCGGGCTCTGTCGGGTTCTGTCGGGCTCTACTGGGCTCTGTCGGGCTCTGTCGGGCTCTGTCGGGCTCTACTGGGCCCTGTCGGGCTCTGTCGGGCTCTGTCGGGCCCTGTCGGGCTCTGTCGGGCTCTGTCGGGCTCTGTCGGGCTCTGTCGGGCTCTACTGGGCTCTGTCGGGCTCTGTTGGGCTCTGTCGGGCTCTGTCGGGCTCTGTCGGGCTCTACTGGGCCCTGTCGGGCTCTGTCGGGCTCTGTCGGGCCCTGTCGGGCTCTGTCGGGCTCTGTCGGGCTCTGTCGGGCCCTGTCGGGCTCTGTCGGGCCCTGTCGGGTCCTGTCGGGCTCTGTCGGGCTCTGTCGGGCCCTGTCGGGCTCTGTCGTGCTCTGTCGGGCTCTACTGGGCTCTGTCGGGCCCTGTCGGGCCCTGTCGGGCTCTGTCGTGCCCTGTCGGGCCCTGTCGGGCCCTGTCGGTCTCTGTCGGGCTCTGTCGGGCTCTACTGGGCCCTGTCGGGCCCTGTCGGGCTCTGTCGGGCTCTGTCGGGCCCTGTCGGGCTCTGTCGGGCTCTGTCGGGCCCTGTCGGGCTCTGTCGGGCTCTGTCGGGGCCTGTCGGGCTCTGTCGGGCTCTGTCGGGCTCTGTCGGGCTCTACTGGGCTCTGTCGGGCTCTGTCAGGCTCTGTCGGGCCCTGTCGGGCTCTGTCGGGCTCTGTCGGGCTCTGTCGGGCCCTGTCGGGCTCTGTCGGGCTCTACTGGGCTCTACTGGGCCCTGTCGGGCTCTGTCGGGCTCTGTCGGGCTCTGTCGGGCTCTACTGGGCTCTGTCGGGCCCTGTCGGGCCCTGTCGGGCTCTGTCGGGCTCTGTCGGGCCCTGTCGGGCTCTGTCGGGCTCTGTCGGGCTCTGTCGGGCTCTACTGGGCTCTGTCGGGCTCTGTCGGGCTCTGTCGGGCTCTACTGGGCCCTGTCGGGCTCTGTCGGGCCCTGTCGGGCTCTGTCGGGCTCTGTCGGGCCCTGTCGGGCTCTGTCGGGCCCTGTCGGGCTCTGTCGGGCTCTACTGGGCTCTGTCGGGCTCTGTCGGGCTCTGTCGGGCTCTACTGGGCCCTGTCGGGCTCTGTCGGGCTCTGTCGGGCTCTACTGGGCCCTGTCGGGCTCTGTCGGGCTCTATCGGGCTCTGTCGGGCTCTGTCGGGCCCTGTCAGGCTCTGTCGGGCTCTGTCGGGCCCTGTCGGGCTCTGTCGGGCTCTGTCGGGCTCTGTCGGGCTCTACTGGGCCCTGTCGGGCTCTGTCGGGCTCTGTCGGGCTCTGTCGGGCCCTGTCGGGCTCTGTCGGGCTCTACTGGGCCCTGTCGGGCCCTGTCGGGCTCTGTCGGGCTCTGTCGGGCTCTGTCGGGCCCTGTCAGGCTCTGTCGGGCTCTGTCGGGCTCTACTGGGCCCTGTCGGGCGCTGTCGGGCTCTGTCGGGCTCTGTCGGGCTCTGTCGGGCCCTGTCGGGCTCTGTCGGGCTCTGTCGGGCTCTACTGGGCCCTGTCGGGTTCTGTCGGGCTCTGTCGGGCTCTGTCGGGCTCTACTGGGCCCTGTCGGGCTCTGTCGGGCTCTGTCGGGCTCTGTCGGGCTCTGTCGGGCCCTCTCGGCTCTGTCGGGCTCTACTGGGCCCTGTCGGGCCCTGTCGGGCTCTGTCGGGCTCTGTCGGGCCCTGTCGGGCTCTGTCGGGCTCTGTCGGGCTCTGTCGGGCTCTACTGGGCCCTGTCGGACTCTGTCGGGCTCTGTCGGGCTCTGTCGGGCTCTGACGGGTTCTTTCGGGCTCTGTCGGGCTCTGTCGGGCTCTACTGGGCCCTGTCGGGCTCTGTCGGGCTCTGTCGGGCTCTGTCGGGCCCTGTCGGGCTCTGTCGGGCTCTGTCGGGCTCTGTCGGGCTCTACTGGGCCCTGTCGGGCCCTGTCGGGCTCTGTCGGGCTCTGTCGGGCTCTCTCGGGCTCTGTCGGGCTCTACTGGGCTCTGTCGGGCCCTGTCGGGCCCTGTCGGGCTCTGTCGGGCTCTGTCGGGCTCTACTGTGCTCTACTGGGCCCTGTCGGGCTCTGTCGGGCTCTGTCGGGCTCTGTCGGGCTCTGTCGGGCCCTGTCGGGCTCTCTCGGGCTCTGTCGGGCTCTGTCGGGCTCTGTCGGGCTCTACTGGGCCCTGTCGGGCTCTGTCGGGCTCTGTCGGGCTCTGTCGGGCCCTGTCGGGCTCTGTCGGGCTCTGTCGGGCTCTGTCGGGTTCTGTCGGGCTCTGTCGGGCTCTGTCGGGCTCTTCTGGGCCCTGTCGGGCCCTGTCGGGCTCTGTCGGGCTCTGTCGGGCTCTGTCGGGCTCTACTGGGCCCTGTCGGGCCCTGTCGGGCCCTGTCGGGCTCTGTCGGGCTCTGTCGGGCTCTGTCGGGCTCTACTGGACTCTGTCGGACTCTGTCGGGTTCTGTCGGGCTCTGTCGGGCTCTGTCGGCCTCTACTGGGCTCTGTCGGGCCCTGTCGGGCCCTGTCGGGCTCTGTCGGGCCCTGTCGGGCTCTGTCGGGCTCTGTCGGGCCCTGTCGGGCTCTGTCGGGCCCTGTCGGGCCCTGTCGGGCCCTGTCGGGCTCTGTCGGGCTCTGTCGGGCTCTGTCGGGCTCTGTCGGGCTCTACTGGGCTTTACTGGGCTCTGTCGGGCTCTGTCGGTTTCTGTCGGGCTCTGTCGGGCTCTGTCGGGCTCTGTCGGGCCCTGTCGGGCTCTGTCGGGCTCTGTCGTGCCCTGTCGGGCTCTGTCGGGCTCTGTCGGGCACTGTCGGGCCCTGTCGGGCCCTGTCGGGCCCTGTCGGGCTCTGTCGGGCTCTGTCGGCTCTGTCGGGCTCTACTGGGCCCTGTCGGGCCCTGTCGGGCTCTGTCGGGCCCTGTCGGGCCCTGTCGGGCTCTGTCGGGCTCTGTCGGGCTCTGTCGGGCTCTACTGGTCCCTGTCGGGCTCTGTCGGGCTCTGTCGGGCTCTGTCGGACTCTACTGGGCCCTGTCGGGCTCTGTCGGGCTCTGTCGCGCCCTGTCGGTCCCTGTCGGGCTCTGTCAGGCTCTGTCGGGCTCTGTCGGGCTCTACTGGGCCCTGTCGGGCCCTGTCGGGCCCTGTCGGGCTCTACTGGGCTCTGTCGGGCTCTGTCGGGCTCTACTGGGCCCTGTCGGGCCCTGTCGGGCTCTGTCGGGCTCTGTCGGGCCCTGTCGGGCTCTGTCGGGCTCTGTCGGGCTCTGTCGGGCTCTACTGGGCTCTGTCGGGCTCTGTCGGGCTCTACTGGGCCTGTCGGGCCCTGTCGGGCCCTGTCGGGCTCTGTCGGGCTCTACTGGGCTCTGTCGGGCTCTGTCGGGCTCTGTCGGGTTCTGTCGGGCTCTACTGGGCTCTGTCGGGCTCTGTCGGGCTCTGTCGGGCTCTGTCAGGCTCTACTGGGCCCTGTCGGGCTCTGTCGGGCTCTGTCGGGCCCTGTCGGGCTCTGTCGGGCTCTGTCGGGCTCTGTCGGGCTCTACTGCGCTCTGTCGGGCTCTGTTGGGCTCTATCGGGCTCTGTCGGGCTCTGTCGGGCTCTACTGGGCCCTGTTGGGCTCTGTCGGGCTCTGTCGGGCCCTGTCGGGCTCTGTCGGGCTCTGTCGGGCCCTGTCGGGCTCTGTCGGGCTCTGTCGGGGCCTGTCGGGCTCTGTCGGGCTCTGTCGGGCTCTGTCGGGCTCTACTGGGCCCTGTCGGGCTCTGTCAGGCTCTGTCGGGCCCTGTCGGGCTCTGTCGGGCTCTGTCGGGCTCTGTCGGGCCCTGTCGGGCTCTGTCGGGCTCTACTGGGCTCTACTGGGCCCTGTCGGGCTCTGTCGGGCTCTGTCGGGCTCTGTCGGGCTCTACTGGGCTCTGTCGGGCCCTGTCGGGCCCTGTCGGGCTCTGTCGGGCTCTGTCGGGCCCTGTCGGGCTCTGTCGGGCTCTGTCGGGCTCTGTCGGGCTCTACTGGGCTCTGTCGGGCTCTGTCGGGCTCTGTCGGGCTCTACTGGGCCCTGTCGGGCTCTGTCGGGCCCTGTCGGGCTCTGTCGGGCTCTGTCGGGCCCTGTCGGGCTCTGTCGGGCCCTGTCGGGCTCTGTCGGGCTCTACTGGGCTCTGTCGGGCTCTGTCGGGCTCTGTCGGGCTCTACTGGGCCCTGTCGGGCTCTGTCGGGCTCTGTCGGGCTCTACTGGGCCCTGTCGGGCTCTGTCGGGCTCTGTCGGGCTCTGTCGGGCTCTGTCGGGCTCTGTCGGGCCCTGTCAGGCTCTGTCGGGCTCTGTCGGGCCCTGTCGGGCTCTGTCGGGCTCTGTCGGGCTCTGTCGGGCTCTACTGGGCCCTGTCGGGCTCTGTCGGGCTCTGTCGGGCTCTGTCGGGCCCTGTCGGGCTCTGTCGGGCTCTACTGGGCCCTGTCGGGCCCTGTCGGGCTCTGTCGGGCTCTGTCGGGCTCTGTCGGGCCCTGTCGGGCTCTGTCGGGCTCTGTCGGGCTCTACTGGGCCCTGTCGGGCGCTGTCGGGCTCTGTCGGGCTCTGTCGGGCTCTGTCGGGCCCTGTCGGGCTCTGTCGGGCTCTGTCGGGCTCTACTGGGCCCTGTCGGGTTCTGTCGGGCTCTGTCGGGCTCTGTCGGGCTCTACTGGGCCCTGTCGGGCTCTGTCGGGCTCTGTCGGGCTCTGTCGGGCTCTGTCGGGCCCTCTCGGCTCTGTCGGGCTCTACTGGGCCCTGTCGGGCCCTGTCGGGCTCTGTCGGGCTCTGTCGGGCTCTGTCGGGCTCTACTGGGCCCTGTCGGACTCTGTCGGGCTCTGTCGGGCTCTGTCGGGCTCTGACGGGTTCTGTCGGGCTCTGTCGGGCTCTGTCGGGCTCTACTGGGCCCTGTCGGGCTCTGTCGGGCTCTGTCGGGCTCTGTCGGGCCCTGTCGGGCTCTGTCGGGCTCTGTCGGGCTCTGTCGGGCTCTACTGGGCCCTGTCGGGCCCTGTCGGGCTCTGTCGGGCTCTGTCGGGCTCTCTCGGGCTCTGTCGGGCTCTACTGGGCTCTGTCGGGCCCTGTCGGGCCCTGTCGGGCTCTGTCGGGCTCTGTCGGGCTCTACTGTGCTCTACTGGGCCCTGTCGGGCTCTGTCGGGTTCTGTCGGGCTCTGTCGGGCTCTGTCGGGCCCTGTCGGGCTCTGTCGGGCTCTGTCGGGCTCTGTCGGGCTCTGTCGGGCTCTACTGGGCCCTGTCGGGCTCTGTCGGGCTCTGTCGGGCCCTGTCGGGCTCTGTCGGGCTCTGTCGGGCTCTGTCGGGTTCTGTCGGGCTCTGTCGGGCTCTGTCGGGCTCTTCTGGGCCCTGTCGGGCCCTGTCGGGCTCTGTCGGGCTCTGTCGGGCTCTGTCGGGCTCTACTGGGCCCTGTCGGGCCCTGTCGGGCCCTGTCGGGCTCTGTCGGGCTCTGTCGGGCTCTGTCGGGCTCTACTGGACTCTGTCGGACTCTGTCGGGTTCTGTCGGGCTCTGTCGGGCTCTGTCGGCCTCTACTGGGCTCTGTCGGGCCCTGTCGGGCCCTGTCGGGCTCTGTCGGGCCCTGTCGGGCTCTGTCGGGCTCTGTCGGGCCCTGTCGGGCTCTGTCGGGCCCTGTCGGGCCCTGTCGGGCCCTGTCGGGCTCTGTCGGGCTCTGTCGGGCTCTGTCGGGCTCTGTCGGGCTCTACTGGGCTTTACTGGGTTCTGTCGGGCTCTGTCGGTTTCTGTCGGGCTCTGTCGGGCTCTGTCGGGCTCTGTCGGGCTCTGTCGGGCCCTGTCGGGCTCTGTCGGGCTCTGTCGTGCCCTGTCGGGCTCTGTCGGGCTCTGTCGGGCACTGTCGGGCCCTGTCGGGCCCTGTCGGGCCCTGTCGGGCCCTGTCGGGCTCTGTCGGGCTCTGTCGGGCTCTACTGGGCCCTGTCGGGCCCTGTCGGGCTCTGTCGGGCCCTGTCGGGCCCTGTCGGGCTCTGTCGGGCTCTGTCGGGCTCTGTCGGGCTCTACTGGTCCCTGTCGGGCTCTGTCGGGCTCTGTCGGGCTCTGTCGGACTCTACTGGGCCCTGTCGGGCTCTGTCGGGCTCTGTCGCGCCCTGTCGGTCCCTGTCGGGCTCTGTCAGGCTCTGTCGGGCTCTGTCGGGCTCTACTGGGCCCTGTCGGGCCCTGTCGGGCCCTGTCGGGCTCTACTAGGCTCTACTGGGCTCTGTCGGGCTCTGTCGGGCTCTACTGGGCCCTGTCGGGCCCTGTCGGGCTCTGTCGGGCTCTGTCGGGCCCTGTTGGGCTCTGTCGGGCTCTGTCGGGCTCTGTCGGGCTCTACTGGGCTCTGTCGGGCTCTGTCGGGCTCTGTCGGGTTCTGTCGGGCTCTACTGGGCTCTGTCGGGCTCTGTCGGGCTCTGTCGGGCTCTGTCAGGCTCTACTGGGCCCTGTCGGGCTCTGTCGGGCTCTGTCGGGCCCTGTCGGGCTCTGTCGGGCTCTGTCGGGCTCTGTCGGGCTCTACTGCGCTCTGTCGGGCTCTGTTGGGCTCTATCGGGCTCTGTCGGGCTCTGTCGGGCTCTACTGGGCCCTGTTGGGCTCTGTCGGGCTCTGTCGGGCCCTGTCGGGCTCTGTCGGGCCCTGTCGGGTCCTGTCGGGCTCTGTCGGGCTCTGTCGGGCCCTGTCGGTCTCTGTCGGGCTCTGTCGGGCTCTGTCGGGCTCTACTGGGCCCTGTCGGGCTCTGTCGGGCTCTGTCGGGCTCTGTCGAGCTCTGTCGGGCCCTGTCGGGCTCTGTCGGGCTCTACTGGGCCCTGTCGGGCCCTGTCGGGCTCTGTCGGGCCCTGTCGGGCTCTGTCGGGCTCTGTCGGGCTCTGTCGGGCTCTACTGGGCCCTGTCGGGCTCTGTCGGGCTCTGTCGGGCCCTGTCGGGCTCTGTCGGGCTCTGTCGGGCTCTGTCGGGCTCTACTGGGCCCTGTCGGGTTCTGTCGGGCTCTGTCGGGCTCTACTGGGCCCTGTCGGGCCCTGTCGGGCTCTGTCGGGCTCTGTCGGGCTCTGTCGGGCCATATCGGGCTCTGTCGGGCTCTGTCGGGCTCTGTCGGGCCCTGTCGGGCTCTGTCGGGCTCTACTGGGCCCTGTCGGGCCCTGTCGGGCTCTGTCGGGCTCTGTCGGGCTCTGTCGGGCCCTGTCGGTCTCTGTCGGGCTCTGTCGAGCTCTGTCGGGCTCTACTGGGCCCTGTCGGGCTCTGTCGGGCTCTGTCGGGCTCTGTCGGGCTCTGACGGGTTCTGTCGGGCTCTGTCGGGCTCTGTCGGGCTCTACTGGGCCCTGTCGGGCCCTGTCGGGCCCTGTCGGGCTCTGTCGGTCTCTGTCTGGCCCTGTCGGGCTCTGTCGGGCTCTGTCGGGCTCTGTCGGGCTCTACTGGGCCCTGTCGGGCCCTGTCGGGCTCTGTCGGGCTCTGTCGGGCTCTGTCGGCTCTACTGGGCCCTGTCGGGCTCTGTCGGGCTCTGTCGGGCCCTGTCGGGCTCTGTCGGGCTCTGTCGGGCTCTGTAGGGCCCTGTCGGGCTCTGTCGGGCCCTGTCGGGTCCTGTCAGGCTCTGTCGGGCTCTGTCGGGCCCTGTCGGGCTCTGTCGGGCTCTGTCGGGCTCTGTCGGGCTCTACTGGGCTCTGTCGGGCCCTGTCGGGCCCTGTCGGGCTCTGTCGTGCCCTGTCGGGCCCTGTCGGGCCCTGTCGGTCTCTGTCGGGCTCTGTCGGGCTCTACTGGGCCCTGTCGGGCCCTGTCGGGCTCTGTCGGGCTCTGTCGGGCCCTGTCGGGCTCTGTCGGGCCCTGTCGGGTCCTGTCGGGCTCTGTCGGGCTCTGTCGGGCCCTGTCGGGCTCTGTCGGGCTCTGTCGGGCTCTGTCGGGCTCTACTGGGCTCTGTCGGGCCCTGTCGGGCCCTGTCGGGCTCTGTCGTGCCCTGTCGGGCCCTGTCGGGCCCTGTCGGTCTCTGTCGGGCTCTGTCGGGCTCTACTGGGCCCTGTCGGGCCCTGTCGGGCTCTGTCGGGCTCTGTCGGGCCCTGTCGGTCTCTGTCGGGCTCTGTCGGGCTCTACTGGGCCCTGTCGGGCCCTGTCGGGCTCTGTCGGGCTCTGTCGGGCCCTGTCGGGCTCTGTCGGGCTCTACTGGGCCCTGTCGGGCCCTGTCGGGCTCTGTCGGGCTCTGTCGGGCTCTGTCGGGCCCTGTCGGGCTCTGTCGGGCTCTGTCGGGCTCTGTCGGGCTCTACTGGGCTCTGTCGGGCCCTGTCGGGCCCTGTCGGGCTCTGTCGTGCCCTGTCGGGCCCTGTCGGGCCCTGTCGGGCTCTGTCGGGCTCTGTCGTGCTCTGTCGTCCTCTACTGGGCTCTGTCGGGCCCTGTCGGGCTCTGTCGGGCTCTGTCGGGCCCTGTCGGGCTCTGTCGGGCTCTGTCGGGCCCTGTCGGGCTCTGTCGGGCCCTGTCGGGCCCTGTCGGGCCCTGTCGGGCTCTGTCGGGCTCTGTCGGGCTCTGTCGGGCTCTGTCGGGCTCTACTGGGCTTTACTGGGCTCTGTCGGGCTCTGTCGGTTTCTGTCGGGCTCTGTCGGGCTCTGTCGGGCTCTGACGGGCCCTGTCGGGCTCTGTCGGGCTCTGTCGTGCCCTGTCGGGCTCTGTCGGGCTCTGTCGGGCACTGTCGGGCCCTGTCGGGCCCTGTCGGGCCCTGTCGGGCTCTGTCGGGCTCTGTCGGGCTCTGTCGGGCTCTACTGGGCCCTGTCGGGCCCTGTCGGGCTCTGTCGGGCTCTGTCGGGCTCTGTCGGGCCCTGTCGGTCTCTGTCGGGCTCTGTCGAGCTCTGTCGGGCTCTACTGGGCCCTGTCGGGCTCTGTCGGGCTCTGTCGGGCTCTGTCGGGCTCTGACGGGTTCTGTCGGGCTCTGTCGGGCTCTGTCGGGCTCTACTGGGCGCTGTCGGGCCCTGTCGGGCCCTGTCGGGCTCTGTCGGTCTCTGTCTGGCCCTGTCGGGCTCTGTCGGGCTCTGTCGGGCTCTGTCGGGCTCTACTGGGCCCTGTCGGGCCCTGTCGGGCTCTGTCGGGCTCTGTCGGGCTCTGTCGGGCTCTACTGGGCCCTGTCGGGCTCTGTCGGGCTCTGTCGGGCCCTGTCGGGCTCTGTCGGGCTCTGTCGGGCTCTGTAGGGCCCTGTCGGGCTCTGTCGGGCCCTGTCGGGTCCTGTCAGGCTCTGTCGGGCTCTGTCGGGCCCTGTCGGGCTCTGTCGGGCTCTGTCGGGCTCTGTCGGGCTCTACTGGGCTCTGTCGGGCCCTGTCGGGCCCTGTCGGGCTCTGTCGTGCCCTGTCGGGCCCTGTCGGGCCCTGTCGGTCTCTGTCGGGCTCTGTCGGGCTCTACTGGGCCCTGTCGGGCCCTGTCGGGCTCTGTCGGGCTCTGTCGGGCCCTGTCGGGCTCTGTCGGGCCCTGTCGGGTCCTGTCGGGCTCTGTCGGGCTCCGTCGGGCCCTGTCGGGCTCTGTCGGGCTCTGTCGGGCTCTGTCGGGCTCTACTGGGCTCTGTCGGGCCCTGTCGGGCCCTGTCGGGCTCTGTCGTGCCCTGTCGGGCCCTGTCGGGCCCTGTCGGTCTCTGTCGGGCTCTGTCGGGCTCTACTGGGCCCTGTCGGGCCCTGTCGGGCTCTGTCGGGCTCTGTCGGGCCCTGTCGGTCTCTGTCGGGCTCTGTCGGGCTCTACTGGGCCCTGTCGGGCCCTGTCGGGCTCTGTCGGGCTCTGTCGGGCCCTGTCGGGCTCTGTCGGGCTCTACTGGGCCTGTCGGGCCCTGTCGGGCTCTGTCGGGCTCTGTCGGGCCCTGTCGGGCTCTGTCGGGCTCTGTCGGGCTCTGTCGGGCTCTACTGGGCTCTGTCGGGCCCTGTCGGGCCCTGTCGGGCTCTGTCGTGCCCTGTCGGGTCCTGTCGGGCCCTGTCGGTCTCTGTCGGGCTCTGTCGGGCTCTACTGGGCCCTGTCGGGCCCTGTCGGGCTCTGTCGGGCTCTGTCGGGCTCTGTCGGCCTCTACTGGGCTCTGTCGGGCCCTGTCGGGCCCTGTCGGGCTCTGTCGGGCCCTGTCGGGCTCTGTCGGGCTCTGTCGGGCCCTGTCGGGCTCTGTCGGCCCCTGTCGGGCCCTGTCGGGCCCTGTCGGGCTCTGTCGGGCTCTGTCGGGCTCTGTCGGGCTCTGTCGGGCTCTACTGGGCTTTACTGGGCTCTGTCGGGCTCTGTCGGTTTCTGTCGGGCTCTGTCGGGCTCTGTCGGGCTCTGTCGGGCCCTGTCGGGCTCTGTCGGGCTCTGTCGTGCCCTGTCGGGCTCTGTCGGGCTCTGTCGGGCACTGTCGGGCCCTGTCGGGCCCTGTCGGGCCCTGTCGGGCTCTGTCGGGCTCTGTCGGGCTCTACTGGGCCCTGTCGGGCCCTGTCGGGCTCTGTCGGGCCCTGTCGGGCCCTGTCGGGCTCTGTCGGGCTCTGTCGGGCTCTGTCGGGCTCTACTGGTCCCTGTCGGGCTCTGTCGGGCTCTGTCGGGCTCTGTCGGACTCTACTGGGCCCTGTCGGGCTCTGTCGGGCTCTGTCGCGCCCTGTCGGTCCCTGTCGGGCTCTGTCAGGCTCTGTCGGGCTCTGTCGGGCTCTACTGGGCCCTGTCGGGCCCTGTCGGGCCCTGTCGGGCTCTACTAGGCTCTACTGGGCTCTGTCGGGCTCTGTCGGGCTCTACTGGGCCCTGTCGGGCCCTGTCGGGCTCTGTCGGGCTCTGTCGGGCCCTGTCGGGCTCTGTCGGGCTCTGTCGGGCTCTGTCGGGCTCTACTGGGCTCTGTCGGGCTCTGTCGGGCTCTACTGGGCCCTGTCGGGCCCTGTCGGGCCCTGTCGGGCTCTGTCGGGCTCTACTGGGCTCTGTCGGGCTCTGTCGGGCTCTGTCGGGTTCTGTCGGGCTCTACTGGGCTCTGTCGGGCTCTGTCGGGCTCTGTCGGGCTCTGTCAGGCTCTACTGGGCCCTGTCGGGCTCTGTCGGGCTCTGTCGGGCTCTGTCGGGCTCTGTCGGGCTCTACTGCGCTCTGTCGGGCTCTGTTGGGCTCTATCGGGCTCTGTCGGGCTCTGTCGGGCTCTACTGGGCCCTGTTGGGCTCTGTCGGGCTCTGTCGGGCCCTGTCGGGCTCTGTCGGGCCCTGTCGGGTCCTGTCGGGCTCTGTCGGGCTCTGTCGGGCCCTGTCGGTCTCTGTCGGGCTCTGTCGGGCTCTGTCGGGCTCTACTGGGCCCTGTCGGGCTCTGTCGGGCTCTGTCGGGCTCTGTCGAGCTCTGTCGGGCCCTGTCGGGCTCTGTCGGGCTCTACTGGGCCCTGTCGGGCCCTGTCGGGCTCTGTCGGGCCCTGTCGGGCTCTGTCGGGCCCTGTCGGGCTCTGTCGGGCTCTGTCGGGCTCTGTCGGGCTCTACTGGGCCCTGTCGGGCTCTGTCGGGCTCTGTCGGGCCCTGTCGGGCTCTGTCGGGCTCTGTCGGGCTCTGTCGGGCTCTACTGGGCCCTGTCGGGTTCTGTCGGGCTCTGTCGGGCTCTACTGGGCCCTGTCGGGCCCTGTCGGGCTCTGTCGGGCTCTGTCGGGCTCTGTCGGGCCATATCGGGCTCTGTCGGGCCATATCGGGCTCTGTCGGGCTCTGTCGGGCCCTGTCGGGCCCTGTCGGGCTCTGTCGGGCTCTGTCGGGCTCTGTCGGGCTCTGTCGGGCCCTGTCGGTCTCTGTCGGGCTCTGTCGAGCTCTGTCGGGCTCTACTGGGCCCTGTCGGGCTCTGTCGGGCTCTGTCGGGCTCTGTCGGGCTCTGACGGGTTCTGTCGGGCTCTGTCGGGCTCTGTCGGGCTCTACTGGGCGCTGTCGGGCCCTGTCGGGCCCTGTCGGGCTCTGTCGGTCTCTGTCTGGCCCTGTCGGGCTCTGTCGGGCTCTGTCGGGCTCTGTCGGGCTCTACTGGGCCCTGTCGGGCCCTGTCGGGCTCTGTCGGGCTCTATCGGGCTCTGTCGGGCTCTACTGGGCCCTGTCGGGCTCTGTCGGGCTCTGTCGGGCCCTGTCGGGCTCTGTCGGGCTCTGTCGGGCTCTGTAGGGCCCTGTCGGGCTCTGTCGGGCCCTGTCGGGTCCTGTCAGGCTCTGTCGGGATCTGTCGGGCCCTGTCGGGCTCTGTCGGGCTCTGTCGGGCTCTGTCGGGCTCTACTGGGCTCTGTCGGGCCCTGTCGGGCCCTGTCGGGCTCTGTCGTGCCCTGTCGGGCCCTGTCGGGCCCTGTCGGGCTCTGTCGGGCTCTGTCGGGCTCTACTGGGCCCTGTCGGGCCCTGTCGGGCTCTGTCGGGCTCTGTCGGGCCCTGTCGGGCTCTGTCGGGCCCTGTCGGGTCCTGTCGGGCTCTGTCGGGCTCTGTCGGGCCCTGTCGGGCTCTGTCGGGCTCTGTCGGGCTCTGTCGGGCTCTACTGGGCTCTGTCGGGCCCTGTCGGGCCCTGTCGGGCTCTGTCGTGCCCTGTCGGGCCCTGTCGGGCCCTGTCGGTCTCTGTCGGGCTCTGTCGGGCTCTACTGGGCCCTGTCGGGCCCTGTCGGGCTCTGTCGGGCTCTGTCGGGCCCTGTCGGTCTCTGTCGGGCTCTGTCGGGCTCTACTGGGCCCTGTCGGGCCCTGTCGGGCTCTGTCGGGCTCTGTCGGGCCCTGTCGGGCTCTGTCGGGCTCTACTGGGCCCTGTCGGGCCCTGTCGGGCTCTGTCGGGCTCTGTCGGGCCCTGTCGGGCTCTGTCGGGCTCTGTCGGGCTCTGTCGGGCTCTACTGGGCTCTGTCGGGCCGTGTCGGGCCCTGTCGGGCTCTGTCGTGCCCTGTCGGGCCCTGTCGGGCCCTGTCGGTCTCTGTCGGGCTCTGTCGGGCTCTACTGGGCCCTGTCGGGCCCTGTCGGGCTCTGTCGGGCTCTGTCGGGCTCTGTCGGGCTCTGTCGGGCTCTGTCGGGCTCTACTGGGCCCTGTCGGGCCCTGTCGGGCTCTGTCGGGCTCTGTCGGGCCCTGTCGGGCTCTGTCGGGCTCTGTCGGGCCCTGTCGTGCTCTGTCGGGCTCTGTCGGGCCCTGTCGGGCTCTGTCGGCTCTGTCGGGCTCTGTCGGGCTCTGTCGGGCTCTGTCGGGCTCTACTGGGCTCTGTCGGGCTCTGTCAGGCTCTGTCGGGCCCTGTCGGGCTCTGTCGGGCTCTGTCGGGCTCTGTCGGGCCCTGTCGGGCTCTGTCGGGCTCTACTGGGCTCTACTGGGCCCTGTCGGGCTCTGTCGGGCTCTGTCGGGCTCTACTGGGCTCTGTCGGGCCCTGTCGGGCCCTGTCGGGCTCTGTCGGGCTCTGTCGGGCCCTGTCGGGCTCTGTCGGGCTCTGTCGGGCTCTGTCGGGCTCTACTGGGCTCTGTCGGGCTCTGTCGGGCTCTGTCGGGCTCTACTGGGCCCTGTCGGGCTCTGTCGGGCCCTGTCGGGCTCTGTCGGGCTCTGTCGGGCCCTGTCGGGCTCTGTCGGGCTCTGTCGGGATCTGTCGGGCTCTACTGGGCTCTGTCGGGCTCTGTCGGCTCTGTCGGGCTCTACTGGGCCCTGTCGGGCTCTGTCGGGCTCTACTGGGCTCTGTCGGGCTCTGTCGGGCTCTGTCGGGCCCTGTCGGGCTCTGTCGGGCCCTGTCGGGCCCTGTCGGGCCCTGTCGGGCTCTGTCGGGCTCTGTCGGGCTCTGTCGGGCTCTGTCGGGCTCTACTGGGCTTTACTGGGCTCTGTCGGGCTCTGTCGGTTTCTGTCGGGCTCTGTCGGGCTCTGTCGGGCTCTGTCGGGCCCTGTCGGGCTCTGTCGGGCTCTGTCGTGCCCTGTCGGGCTCTGTCGGGCTCTGTCGGGCCCTGTCGGGCTCTGTCGGGCCCTGTCGGGCTCTGTCGGGCTCTGTCGGGCTCTGTCGGGCTCTACTGGGCCCTGTCGGGCCCTGTCGGGCTCTGTCGGGCCCTGTCGGGCCCTGTCGGGCTCTGTCGGGCTCTGTCGGGCTCTGTCGGGCTCTACTGGTCCCTGTCGGGCTCTGTCGGGCTCTGTCGGGCTCTGTCGGACTCTACTGGGCCCTGTCGGGCTCTGTCGGGCTCTGTCGCGCCCTGTCGGTCCCTGTCGGGCTCTGTCAGGCTCTGTCGGGCTCTGTCGGGCTCTACTGGGCCCTGTCGGGCCCTGTCGGGCCCTGTCGGGCTCTACTAGGCTCTACTGGGCTCTGTCGGGCTCTGTCGGGCTCTACTGGGCCCTGTCGGGCCCTGTCGGGCTCTGTCGGGCTCTGTCGGGCCCTGTCGGGCTCTGTCGGGCTCTGTCGGGCTCTGTCGGGCTCTACTGGGCTCTGTCGGGCTCTGTCGGGCTCTACTGGGCCCTGTCGGGCCTGTCGGCCTGTCGGGCCCTGTCGGCTCTGTCGGGCTCTACTGGGCCCTGTCGGGCTCTGTCGGGCTCTGTCGGGCTCTGTCGGGCTCTGACGGGTTCTGTCGGGCTCTGTCGGGCTCTGTCGGGCTCTGTCGGGCCCTGTCGGGCCCTGTCGGGCCCTGTCGGGCTCTGTCGGTCTCTGTCGGGCCCTGTCGGGCTCTGTCGGGCTCTGTCGGGCTCTGTCGGGCTCTACTGGGCCCTGTCGGGCCCTGTCGGGCTCTGTCGGGCTCTGTCGGGCTCTGTCGGGCTCTACTGGGCCCTGTCGGGCTCTGTCGGGCTCTGTCGGGCCCTGTCGGGCTCTGTCGGGCTCTGTCGGGCTCTGTCGGGCCCTGTTGGGCTCTGTCGGGCCCTGTCGGGTCCTGTCGGGCTCTGTCGGGCTCTGTCGGGCCCTGTCGGGCTCTGTCGGGCTCTGTCGGGCCCTGTCGGGCTCTGTCGGGCTCTACTGGGCTCTGTCGGGCTCTACTGGGCTCTGTCGGGCCCTGTCGGGCCCTGTCGGGCTCTGTCGTGCCCTGTCGGGCCCTGTCGGGCCCTGTCGGTCTCTGTCGGGCTCTGTCGGGCTCTACTGGGCCCTGTCGGGCCCTGTCGGGCTCTGTCGGGCTCTGTCGGGCCCTGTCGGTCTCTGTCGGGCTCTGTCGGGCTCTACTGGGCCCTGTCGGGCCCTGTCGGGCTCTGTCGGGCTCTGTCGGGCCCTGTCGGGCTCTGTCGGGCTCTACTGGGCCCTGTCGGGCCCTGTCGGGCTCTGTCGGGCTCTGTCGGGCCCTGTCGGGCTCTGTCGGGCTCTGTCGGGCCCTGTCGGGCTCTGTCGGGCTCTGTCGGGCTCTGTCGTGCCCTGTCGGGCCCTTTCGGGCCCTGTCGGTCTCTGTCGGGCTCTGTCGGGCTCTACTGGGCCCTGTCGGGCCCTGTCGGGCTCTGTCGGGCTCTGTCGGGCCCTGTCGGGCTCTGTCGGGCTCTGTCGGGCCCTGTCGGGCTCTGTCGGGCTCTGTCGGGCCCTGTCGGGCTCTGTCGGGCTCTGTCGGGCTCTGTCGGGCTCTGTCGGGCTCTACTGGGCTCTGTCGGGCTCTGTCAGGCTCTGTCGGGCCCTGTCGGGCTCTGTCGGGCTCTGTCGGGCTCTGTCGGGCCCTGTCGGGCTCTGTCGGGCTCTACTGGGCTCTACTGGGCCCTGTCGGGCTCTGTCGGGCTCTGTCGGGCTCTACTGGGCTCTGTCGGGCCCTGTCGGGCCCTGTCGGGCTCTGTCGGGCTCTGTCGGGCCCTGTCGGGCTCTGTCGGGCTCTGTCGGGCTCTGTCGGGCTCTACTGGGCTCTGTCGGGCTCTGTCGGGCTCTGTCGGGCTCTACTGGGCCCTGTCGGGCTCTGTCGGGCCCTGTCGGGCTCTGTCGGGCTCTGTCGGGCCCTGTCGGGCTCTGTCGGGCTCTGTCGGGATCTGTCGGGCTCTACTGGGCTCTGTCGGGCTCTGTCGGGCTCTGTCGGGCTCTACTGGGCCCTGTCGGGCTCTGTCGGGCTCTACTGGGCTCTGTCGGGCTCTGTCGGGCCCTGTCGGGCTCTGTCGGTCTCTGTCTGGCCCTGTCGGGCTCTGTCGGGCTCTGTCGGGCTCTGTCGGGCTCTACTGGGCCCTGTCGGGCCCTGTCGGGCTCTGTCGGGCTCTGTCGGGCTCTGTCGGGCTCTACTGGGCCCTGTCGGGCTCTGTCGGGCTCTGTCGGGCCCTGTCGGGCTCTGTCGGGCTCTGTCGGGCTCTGTAGGGCCCTGTCGGGCTCTGTCGGGCCCTGTCGGGTCCTGTCAGGCTCTGTCGGGCTCTGTCGGGCCCTGTCGGGCTCTGTCGGGCTCTGTCGGGCTCTGTCGGGCTCTACTGGGCTCTGTCGGGCCCTGTCGGGCCCTGTCGGGCTCTGTCGTGCCCTGTCGGGCCCTGTCGGGCCCTGTCGGTCTCTGTCGGGCTCTGTCGGGCTCTACTGGGCCCTGTCGGGCCCTGTCGGGCTCTGTCGGGCTCTGTCGGGCCCTGTCGGGCTCTGTCGGGCCCTGTCGGGTCCTGTTGGGCTCTGTCGGGCTCTGTCGGGCCCTGTCGGGCTCTGTCGGGCTCTGTCGGGCTCTACTGGGCTCTGTCGGGCCCTGTCGGGCCCTGTCGGGCTCTGTCGTGCCCTGTCGGGCCCTGTCGGGCCCTGTCGGTCTCTGTCGGGCTCTGTCGGGCTCTACTGGGCCCTGTCGGGCCCTGTCGGGCTCTGTCGGGCTCTGTCGGGCCCTGTCGGTCTCTGTCGGGCTCTGTCGGGCTCTACTGGGCCCTGTCGGGCCCTGTCGGGCTCTGTCGGGCTCTGTCGGGCCCTGTCGGGCTCTGTCGGGCTCTACTGGGCCCTGTCGGGCCCTGTCGGGCTCTGTCGGGCTCTGTCGGGCCCTGTCGGGCTCTGTCGGGCTCTGTCGGGCTCTGTCGGGCTCTACTGGGCTCTGTCGGGCCCTGTCGGGCCCTGTCGGGCTCTGTCGTGCCCTGTCGGGCCCTGTCGGGCCCTGTCGGTCTCTGTCGGGCTCTGTCGGGCTCTACTGGGCCCTGTCGGGCCCTGTCGGGCTCTGTCGGGCTCTGTCGGGCCCTGTCGGGCTCTGTCGGGCTCTGTCGGGCCCTGTCGGGCTCTGTCGGGCTCTGTCGGGCTCTGTCGGGCTCTACTGGGCCCTGTCGGGCCCTGTCGGGCTCTGTCGGGCTCTGTCGGGCCCTGTCGGGCTCTGTCGGGCTCTGTCGGGCCCTGTCGGGCTCTGTCGGGCTCTGTCGGGCCCTGTCGGGCTCTGTCGGGCTCTGTCGGGCTCTGTCGGGCTCTGTCGGGCTCTGTCGGGCTCTACTGGGCTCTGTCGGGCTCTGTCAGGCTCTGTCGGGCCCTGTCGGGCTCTGTCGGGCTCTGTCGGGCTCTGTCGGGCCCTGTCGGGCTCTGTCGGGCTCTACTGGGCTCTACTGGGCCCTGTCGGGCTCTGTCGGGCTCTGTCGGGCTCTACTGGGCTCTGTCGGGCCCTGTCGGGCCCTGTCGGGCTCTGTCGGGCTCTGTCGGGCCCTGTCGGGCTCTGTCGGGCTCTGTCGGGCTCTGTCGGGCTCTACTGGGCTCTGTCGGGCTCTGTCGGGCTCTGTCGGGCTCTACTGGGCCCTGTCGGGCTCTGTCGGGCCCTGTCGGGCTCTGTCGGGCTCTGTCGGGCCCTGTCGGGCTCTGTCGGGCTCTGTCGGGATCTGTCGGGCTCTACTGGGCTCTGTCGGGCTCTGTCGGGCTCTGTCGGGCTCTACTGGGCCCTGTCGGGCTCTGTCGGGCTCTACTGGGCTCTGTCGGGCTCTGTCGGGCTCTGTCGGGCCCTGTCGGGCCCTGTCGGGCCCTGTCGGGCCCTGTCGGGCTCTGTCGGGCTCTGTCGGGCTCTGTCGGGCTCTGTCGGGCTCTGTCGGGCTCTACTGGGCTTTACTGGGCTCTGTCGGGCTCTGTCGGTTTCTGTCGGGCTCTGTCGGGCTCTGTCGGGCTCTGTCGGGCCCTGTCGGGCTCTGTCGGGCTCTGTCGTGCCCTGTCGGGCTCTGTCGGGCTCTGTCGGGCCCTGTCGGGCCCTGTCGGGCCCTGTCGGGCTCTGTCGGGCTCTGTCGGGCTCTGTCGGGCTCTACTGGGCCCTGTCGGGCCCTGTCGGGCTCTGTCGGGCCCTGTCGGGCTCTACTGGTCCCTGTCGGGCTCTGTCGGGCTCTGTCGGGCTCTGTCGGACTCTACTGGGCCCTGTCGGGCTCTGTCGGGCTCTGTCGCGCCCTGTCGGTCCCTGTCGGGCTCTGTCAGGCTCTGTCGGGCTCTGTCGGGCTCTACTGGGCCCTGTCGGGCCCTGTCGGGCCCTGTCGGGCTCTACTAGGCTCTACTGGGCTCTGTCGGGCTCTGTCGGGCTCTACTGGGCCCTGTCGGGCCCTGTCGGGCTCTGTCGGGCTCTGTCGGGCCCTGTCGGGCTCTGTCGGGCTCTGTCGGGCTCTGTCGGGCTCTACTGGGCTCTGTCGGGCTCTGTCGGGCTCTACTGGGCCCTGTCGGGCCCTGTCGGGCCCTGTCGGGCTCTGTCGGGCTCTACTGGGCCCTGTCGGGCTCTGTCGGGCTCTGTCGGGCTCTGTCGGGCTCTGACGGGTTCTGTCGGGCTCTGTCGGGCTCTGTCGGGCTCTACTGGGCGCTGTCGGGCCCTGTCGGGCCCTGTCGGGCTCTGTCGGTCTCTGTCGGGCCCTGTCGGGCTCTGTCGGGCTCTGTCGGGCTCTGTCGGGCTCTACTGGGCCCTGTCGGGCCCTGTCGGGCTCTGTCGGGCTCTGTCGGGCTCTGTCGGGCTCTACTGGGCCCTGTCGGGCTCTGTCGGGCTCTGTCGGGCCCTGTCGGGCTCTGTCGGGCTCTGTCGGGCTCTGTCGGGCCCTGTCGGGCTCTGTCGGGCCCTGTCGGGTCCTGTCGGGCTCTGTCGGGCTCTGTCGGGCCCTGTCGGGCTCTGTCGGGCTCTGTCGGGCTCTGTCGGGCTCTACTGGGCTCTGTCGGGCCCTGTCGGGCCCTGTCGGGCTCTGTCGTGCCCTGTCGGGCCCTGTCGGGCCCTGTCGGTCTCTGTCGGGCTCTGTCGGGCTCTACTGGGCCCTGTCGGGCCCTGTCGGGCTCTGTCGGGCTCTGTCGGGCCCTGTCGGGCTCTGTCGGGCCCTGTCGGGTCCTGTCGGGCTCTGTCGGGCTCTGTCGGGCCCTGTCGGGCTCTGTCGGGCTCTGTCGGGCTCTGTCGGGCTCTACTGGGCTCTGTCGGGCCCTGTCGGGCCCTGTCGGGCTCTGTCGTGCCCTGTCGGGCCCTGTCGGGCCCTGTCGGTCTCTGTCGGGCTCTGTCGGGCTCTACTGGGCCCTGTCGGGCCCTGTCGGGCTCTGTCGGGCTCTGTCGGGCCCTGTCGGGCTCTGTCGGGCCCTGTCGGGTCCTGTCGGGCTCTGTCGGGCTCTGTCGGGCCCTGTCGGGCTCTGTCGGGCTCTACTGGGCTCTGTCGGGCTCTACTGGGCTCTGTCGGGCCCTGTCGGGCCCTGTCGGGCTCTGTCGTGCCCTGTCGGGCCCTGTCGGGCCCTGTCGGTCTCTGTCGGGCTCTGTCGGGCTCTACTGGGCCCTGTCGGGCCCTGTCGGGCTCTGTCGGGCTCTGTCGGGCCCTGTCGGTCTCTGTCGGGCTCTGTCGGGCTCTACTGGGCCCTGTCGGGCCCTGTCGGGCTCTGTCGGGCTCTGTCGGGCCCTGTCGGGCTCTGTCGGGCTCTACTGGGCCCTGTCGGGCCCTGTCGGGCTCTGTCGGGCTCTGTCGGGCCCTGTCGGGCTCTGTCGGGCTCTGTCGGGCCCTGTCGGGCTCTGTCGGGCTCTGTCGGGCTCTGTCGTGCCCTGTCGGGCCCTTTCGGGCCCTGTCGGTCTCTGTCGGGCTCTGTCGGGCTCTACTGGGCCCTGTCGGGCCCTGTCGGGCTCTGTCGGGCTCTGTCGGGCCCTGTCGGGCTCTGTCGGGCTCTGTCGGGCCCTGTCGGGCTCTGTCGGGCTCTGTCGGGCCCTGTCGGGCTCTGTCGGGCTCTGTCGGGCTCTGTCGGGCTCTGTCGGGCTCTACTGGGCTCTGTCGGGCTCTGTCAGGCTCTGTCGGGCCCTGTCGGGCTCTGTCGGGCTCTGTCGGGCTCTGTCGGGCCCTGTCGGGCTCTGTCGGGCTCTACTGGGCTCTACTGGGCCCTGTCGGGCTCTGTCGGGCTCTGTCGGGCTCTGTCGGGCTCTACTGGGCTCTGTCGGGCCCTGTCGGGCCCTGTCGGGCTCTGTCGGGCTCTGTCGGGCCCTGTCGGGCTCTGTCGGGCTCTGTCGGGCTCTGTCGGGCTCTACTGGGCTCTGTCGGGCTCTGTCGGGCTCTGTCGGGCTCTACTGGGCCCTGTCGGGCTCTGTCGGGCCCTGTCGGGCTCTGTCGGGCTCTGTCGGGCCCTGTCGGGCTCTGTCGGGCTCTGTCGGGATCTGTCGGGCTCTACTGGGCTCTGTCGGGCTCTGTCGGGCTCTGTCGGGCTCTACTGGGCCCTGTCGGGCTCTGTCGGGCTCTACTGGGCTCTGTCGGGCTCTGTCGGGCCCTGTCGGGCCCTGTCGGGCCCTGTCGGGCTCTGTCGGGCTCTGTCGGGCTCTGTCGGGCTCTGTCGGGCTCTACTGGGCTTTACTGGGCTCTGTCGGGCTCTGTCGGTTTCTGTCGGGCTCTGTCGGGCTCTGTCGGGCTCTGTCGGGCCCTGTCGGGCTCTGTCGGGCTCTGTCGTGCCCTGTCGGGCTCTGTCGGGCACTGTCGGGCCCTGTCGGGCCCTGTCGGGCTCTGTCGGGCTCTGTCGGGCTCTGTCGGGCTCTACTGGGCCCTGTCGGGCCCTGTCGGGCTCTGTCGGGCCCTGTCGGGCCCTGTCGGGCTCTGTCGGGCTCTGTCGGGCTCTGTCGGGCTCTACTGGTCCCTGTCGGGCTCTGTCGGGCTCTGTCGGGCTCTGTCGGACTCTACTGGGCCCTGTCGGGCTCTGTCGGGCTCTGTCGCGCCCTGTCGGTCCCTGTCGGGCTCTGTCAGGCTCTGTCGGGCTCTGTCGGGCTCTACTGGGCCCTGTCGGGCCCTGTCGGGCCCTGTCGGGCTCTACTAGGCTCTACTGGGCTCTGTCGGGCTCTGTCGGGCTCTACTGGGCCCTGTCGGGCCCTGTCGGGCTCTGTCGGGCTCTGTCGGGCCCTGTCGGGCTCTGTCGGGCTCTGTCGGGCTCTACTGGGCTCTGTCGGGCTCTGTCGGGCTCTACTGGGCCCTGTCGGGCCCTGTCGGGCCCTGTCGGGCTCTGTCGGGCTCTACTGGGCTCTGTCGGGCTCTGTCGGGCTCTGTCGGGTTCTGTCGGGCTCTACTGGGCTCTGTCGGGCTCTGTCGGGCTCTGTCGGGCTCTGTCAGGCTCTACTGGGCCCTGTCGGGCTCTGTCGGGCTCTGTCGGGCCCTGTCGGGCTCTGTCGGGCTCTGTCGGGCTCTGTCGGGCTCTACTGCGCTCTGTCGGGCTCTGTTGGGCTCTATCGGGCTCTGTCGGGCTCTGTCGGGCTCTACTGGGCCCTGTTGGGCTCTGTCGGGCTCTGTCGGGCCCTGTCGGGCTCTGTCGGGCCCTGTCGGGTCCTGTCGGGCTCTGTCGGGCTCTGTCGGGCCCTGTCGGTCTCTGTCGGGCTCTGTCGGGCTCTGTCGGGCTCTACTGGGCCCTGTCGGGCTCTGTCGGGCTCTGTCGGGCTCTGTCGAGCTCTGTCGGGCCCTGTCGGGCTCTGTCGGGCTCTACTGGGCCCTGTCGGGCCCTGTCGGGCTCTGTCGGGCTCTGTCGGGCTCTGTCGGGCCCTGTCGGGCTCTGTCGGGCTCTGTCGGGCTCTGTCGGGCTCTACTGGGCCCTGTCGGGCTCTGTCGGGCTCTGTCGGGCCCTGTCGGGCTCTGTCGGGCTCTGTCGGGCTCTGTCGGGCTCTACTGGGCCCTGTCGGGTTCTGTCGGGCTCTGTCGGGCTCTGTCGGGCTCTACTGGGCCCTGTCGGGCCCTGTCGGGCTCTGTCGGGCTCTGTCGGGCTCTGTCGGGCCATATCGGGCTCTGTCGGGCTCTGTCGGGCTCTGTCGGGCCCTGTCGGGCTCTGTCGGGCTCTACTGGGCCCTGTCGGGCCCTGTCGGGCTCTGTCGGGCTCTGTCGGGCTCTGTCGGGCCCTGTCGGTCTCTGTCGGGCTCTGTCGGGCTCTGTCGGGCTCTACTGGGCCCTGTCGGGCTCTGTCGGGCTCTGTCGGGCTCTGTCGGGCTCTGACGGGTTCTGTCGGGCTCTGTCGGGCTCTGTCGGGCTCTACTGGGCGCTGTCGGGCCCTGTCGGGCCCTGTCGGGCTCTGTCGGTCTCTGTCGGGCCCTGTCGGGCTCTGTCGGGCTCTGTCGGGCTCTGTCGGGCTCTACTGGGCCCTGTCGGGCCCTGTCGGGCTCTGTCGGGCTCTGTCGGGCTCTGTCGGGCTCTACTGGGCCCTGTCGGGCTCTGTCGGGCTCTGTCAGGCCCTGTCGGGCTCTGTCGGGCTCTGTCGGGCTCTGTCGGGCCCTGTCGGGCTCTGTCGGGCCCTGTCGGGTCCTGTCGGGCTCTGTCGGGCTCTGTCGGGCCCTGTCGGGCTCTGTCGGGCTCTGTTGGGCTCTGTCGGGCTCTACTGGGCTCTGTCGGGCCCTGTCGGGCCCTATCGGGCTCTGTCGTGCCCTGTCGGGCCCTGTCGGGCCCTGTCGGTCTCTGTCGGGCTCTGTCGGGCTCTACTGGGCCCTGTCGGGCCCTGTCGGGCTCTGTCGGGCTCTGTCGGGCCCTGTCGGGCTCTGTCGGGCCCTGTCGGGTCCTGTCGGGCTCTGTCGGGCTCTGTCGGGCCCTGTCGGGCTCTGTCGGGCTCTGTCGGGCTCTGTCGGGCTCTACTGGGCTCTGTCGGGCCCTGTCGGGCCCTGTCGGGCTCTGTCGTGCCCTGTCGGGCCCTGTCGGGCCCTGTCGGTCTCTGTCGGGCTCTGTCGGGCTCTACTGGGCCCTGTCGGGCCCTGTCGGGCTCTCTCGGGCTCTGTCGGGCCCTGTCGGTCTCTGTCGGGCTCTGTCGGGCTCTACTGGGCCCTGTCGGGCCCTGTCGGGCTCTGTCGGGCCCTGTCGGGCTCTGTCGGGCTCTACTGGGCCCTGTCGGGCCCTGTCGGGCTCTGTCGGGCTCTGTCGGGCCCTGTCGGGCTCTGTCGGGCTCTGTCGGGCTCTGTCGGGCTCTACTGGGCTCTGTCGGGCCCTGTCGGGCCCTGTCGGGCTCTGTCGTGCCCTGTCGGGCCCTGTCGGGCCCTGTCGGTCTCTGTCGGGCTCTGTCGGGCTCTACTGGGCCCTGTCGGGCCCTGTCGGGCTCTGTCGGGCTCTGTCGGGCCCTGTCGGGCTCTGTCGGGCTCTGTCGGGCCCTGTCGGGCTCTGTCGGGCTCTGTCGGGCCCTGTCGGGCTCTGTCGGGCTCTGTCGGGCTCTGTCGGGCTCTACTGGGCTCTGTCGGGCTCTGTCAGGCTCTGTCGGGCCCTGTCGGGCTCTGTCGGGCTCTGTCGGGCTCTGTCGGGCCCTGTCGGGCTCTGTCGGGCTCTACTGGGCTCTACTGGGCCCTGTCGGGCTCTGTCGGGCTCTGTCGGGCTCTACTGGGCTCTGTCGGGCCCTGTCGGGCCCTGTCGGGCTCTGTCGGGCTCTGTCGGGCCCTGTCGGGCTCTGTCGGGCTCTGTCGGGCTCTGTCGGGCTCTACTGGGCTCTGTCGGGCTCTGTCGGGCTCTGTCGGGCTCTACTGGTCCCTGTCGGGCTCTGTCGGGCCCTGTCGGGCTCTGTCGGGCTCTGTCGGGCCCTGTCGGGCTCTGTCGGGCTCTGTCGGGATGTGTCGGGCTCTACTGGGCTCTGTCGGGCTCTGTCGGGCTCTGTCGGGCTCTACTGGGCCCTGTCGGGCTCTGTCGGGCTCTGTCGTGCCCTGTCAGGCTCTGTCGGGCTCTGTCGGGCTCTGTCGGGCCCTGTCAGGCTCTGTCGGGCTCTGTCGGGCCCTGTCGGGCTCTGTCGGGCTCTGTCGGGCTCTGTCGGGCTCTACTGGGCCCTGTCGGGCTCTGTCGGGCTCTGTCAGGCTCTGTCGGGCCCTGTCGGGCTCTGTCGGGCTCTACTGGGCCCTGTCGGGCCCTGTCGGGCTCTGTCGGGCTCTGTCGGGCTCTGTCGGGCCCTGTCGGGCTCTGTCGGGCTCTGTCGGGCTCTACTGGGCCCTGTCGGGCGCTGTCGGGCTCTGTCGGGCTCTGTCGGGCTCTGTCGGGCCCTGTCGGGCTCTGTCGGGCTCTGTCGGGCTCTACTGGGCCCTGTCGGGTTCTGTCGGGCTCTGTCGGGCTCTGTCGGGCTCTACTGGGCCCTGTCGGGCTCTGTCGGGCTCTGTCGGGCTCTGTCGGGCTCTGTCGGGCCCTCTCGGCTCTGTCGGGCTCTACTGGGCCCTGTCGGGCCCTGTCGGGCTCTGTCGGGCTCTGTCGGGCTCTGTCGGGCCCTGTCGGGCTCTGTCGGGCTCTGTCGGGCTCTGTCGGGCTCTACTGGGCCCTGTCGGACTCTGTCGGGCTCTGTCGGGCTCTGTCGGGCTCTGACGGGTTCTGTCGGGCTCTGTCGGGCTCTGTCGGGCTCTACTGGGCCCTGTCGGGCTCTGTCGGGCTCTGTCGGGCTCTGTCGGGCCCTGTCGGGCTCTGTCGGGCTCTGTCGGGCTCTGTCGGGCTCTACTGGGCCCTGTCGGGCCCTGTCGGGCTCTGTCGGGCTCTGTCGGGCTCTGTCGGGCTCTACTGGGCTCTGTCGGGCCCTGTCGGGCCCTGTCGGGCCCTGTCGGGCTCTGTCGGGCTCTGTCGGACCCTGTCGGGCTCTGTCGGGCTCTGTCGGGCTCTGTCGGGCCCTGTCGGGCTCTGTCGGGCTCTGTCGGGCTCTCTCGGGCTGTGTCGGGCTCTACTGGGCTCTGTCGGGCCCTGTCGGGCCCTGTCGGGCTCTGTCGGGCTCTGTCGGGCTCTACTGGGCTCTGTCGGGCTCTACTGTGCTCTACTGGGCCCTGTCGGGCTCTGTCGGGGTCTGTCGGGCTCTGTCGGGCTCTACTGGGCTCTGTCGGGCCCTGTCGGGCTCTGTCGGGCTCTGTCGGGCTCTGTCGGGCTCTACTGGGCTCTGTCGGGCTCTGTCGGGCTCTGTCGGGCTCTGTCGGGCTCAACTGGTCTCTGTCGGGCTATGTCGGGCTCTGTCGGGCTCTGTCGGGCTCTATTGGGCTCTACTGGGCTCTGTCGGGCTCTGTCGGTCTCTACTGGGCCCTGTCGGGCTCTGTCGGGCTCTGTCGGGCCCTGTCGGGCTCTGTCGGGCTCTGTCGGGCTCTGTCGGGTTCTGTCGGGCTCTGTCGGGCTCTGTCGGGCTCTTCTGGGCCCTGTCGGGCCCTGTCGGGCTCTGTCGGGCTCTGTCGGGCTCTGTCGGGCTCTACTGGGCCCTGTCGGGCCCTGTCGGGCCCTGTCGGGCTCTGTCGGGCTCTGTCGGGCTCTGTCGGGCTCTACTGGACTCTGTCGGACTCTGTCGGGTTCTGTCGGGCCCTGTCCGGCTCTGTCGGGCTCTGTCGGGCCCTGTCGGGCTCTGTCGGGCTCTGTCGGGCTCTGTCGGGCTCTGTCGGGCTCTACTGGGCTTTACTGGGCTCTGTCGGGCTCTGTCGGTTTCTGTCGGGCTCTGTCGGGCTCTGTCGGGCTCTGTCGGGCCCTGTCGGGCTCTGTCGGGCTCTGTCGTGCCCTGTCGGGCTCTGTCGGGCCCTGTCGGGCTCTGTCGGGCTCTGTCGGGCTCTGTCGGGCTCTGTCGGGCTCTGTCGGGCTCTACTGGGCTTTACTGGGCTCTGTCGGGCTCTGTCGGTTTCTGTCGGGCTCTGTCGGGCTCTGTCGGGCTCTGTCGGGCCCTGTCGGGCTCTGTCGGGCTCTGTCGTGCCCTGTCGGGCTCTGTCGGGCTCTGTCGGGCACTGTCGGGCTCTGTCGGGCCCTGTCGGGCCCTGTCGGGCTCTGTCGGGCTCTGTCGGGCTCTGTCGGGCTCTACTGGGCCCTGTCGGGCCCTGTCGGGCTCTGTCGGGCCCTGTCGGGCCCTGTCGGGCTCTGTCGGGCTCTGTCGGGCTCTGTCGGGCTCTACTGGTCCCTGTCGGGCTCTGTCGGGCTCTGTCGGGCTCTGTCGGACTCTGTCGCGCCCTGTCGGTCCCTGTCGGGCTCTGTCAGGCTCTGTCGGGCTCTGTCGGGCTCTACTGGGCCCTGTCGGGCCCTGTCGGGCCCTGTCGGGCTCTACTAGGCTCTACTGGGCTCTGTCGGGCTCTGTCGGGCCCTGTCGGGCTCTGTCGGGCTTTGTCGGGCTCTGTCGGGCTCTGTCAGGCTCTACTGGGCCCTGTCGGGCTCTGTCGGGCTCTGTCGGGCCCTGTCGGGCTCTGTCGGGCTCTGTCGGGCTCTGTCGGGCTCTACTGCGCTCTGTCGGGCTCTGTTGGGCTCTATCGGGCTCTGTCGGGCTCTGTCGGGCTCTACTGGGCCCTGTTGGGCTCTGTCGGGCTCTGTCGGGCCCTGTCGGGCTCTGTCGGGCCCTGTCGGGTCCTGTCGGGCTCTGTCGGGCTCTGTCGGGCCCTGTCGGTCTCTGTCGGGCTCTGTCGGGCTCTGTCGGGCTCTACTGGGCCCTGTCGGGCTCTGTCGGGCTCTGTCGGGCTCTGTCGAGCTCTGTCGGGCCCTGTCGGGCTCTGTCGGGCTCTACTGGGCCCTGTCGGGCCCTGTCGGGCTCTGTCGGGCTCTGTCGGGCTCTGTCGGGCCCTGTCGGGCTCTGTCGGGCTCTGTCGGGCTCTGTCGGGCTCTACTGGGCCCTGTCGGGCTCTGTCGGGCTCTGTCGGGCCCTGTCGGGCTCTGTCGGGCTCTGTCGGGCTCTGTCGGGCTCTACTGGGCCCTGTCGGGTTCTGTCGGGCTCTGTCGGGCTCTGTCGGGCTCTACTGGGCCCTGTCGGGCCCTGTCGGGCTCTGTCGGGCTCTGTCGGGCTCTGTCGGGCCATATCGGGCTCTGTCGGGCTCTGTCGGGCTCTGTCGGGCTCTGTCGGGCTCTGTCGGGCCCTGTCGGGCTCTGTCGGGCTCTGTCGGGCTCTACTGGGCCCTGTCGGGCCCTGTCGGGCTCTGTCGGGCTCTGTCGGGCTCTACTGGGCTCTGTCGGGCCCTGTCGGGCCCAGTCGGGCTCTGTCGGGCTCTGTCGGGCTCTACTGGGCCCTGTCCGGCCCTGTCGGGCTCTGTCGGGCTCTGTCGGGCCCTGTCGGGCTCTGTCGGGCTCTGTCGGGCCCTGTCGGGCTCTGTCGGGTTCTGTCGGGCTCTGTCGGGCTCTGTCGGGCTCTACTGGGCCCTGTCGGGCCCTGTCGGGCTCTGTCGGGCTCTGTCGGGCTCTGTCGGGTCATATCGGGCTCTGTCGGGCTCTGTCGGGCTCTGTCGGGCCCTGTCGGGCTCTGTCGGGCTCTACTGGGCCCTGTCGGGCTCTGTCGGGCTCTGTCGGGCTCTGTCGGGCCCTGTCGGTCTCTGTCGGGCTCTGTCGGGCTCTGTCGGGCTCTACTGGGCCCTGTCGGGCTCTGTCGGGCTCTGTCGGGCTCTGACGGGTTCTGTCGGGCTCTGTCGGGCTCTGTCGGGCTCTACTGGGCCCTGTCGGGCCCTGTCGGGCCCTGTCGGGCTCTGTCGGGCTCTGTCGGGCCCTGTCGGGCTCTGTCGGGCTCTGTCGGGCTCTACTGGGCCCTGTCGGGCCCTGTTGGGCCCTGTCGGGCTCTTTCGGGCTCTGTCGGGCCCTGTCGGGCTCTGTCGGGCTCTGTCGGGCTCTACTGGGCCCTGTCGGGCCCTGTCGGGCTCTGTCGGGCTCTGTCGGGCTCTACTGGGCTCTGTCGGGCCCTGTCGGGCCCTGTCGGGCTCTGTCGGGCCCTGTCGGGCCCTGTCGGGCCCTGTCGGACTCTGTCGGGCTCTGTCGGGCTCTACTGGGCCCTGTCGGGCCCTGTCGGGCTCTGTCGGGCTCTGTCGGGCCCTGTCGGGCTCTGTCGGGCTCTGTCGGGCCCTGTCGGGCTCTGTCGGGTTCTGTCGGGCTCTGTCGGGCTCTGTCGGGCTCTACTGGGCCCTGTCGGGCCCTGTCGGGCTCTGTCGGGCTCTGTCGGGCTCTGTCGGGCCATATCGGGCTCTGTCGGGCTCTGTCGGGCTCTGTCGGGCCCTGTCGGGCTCTGTCGGGCTCTACTGGGCCCTGTCGGGCTCTGTCGGGCTCTGTCGGGCTCTGTCGGGCTCTGTCGGGCCATATCGGGCTCTGTCGGGCTCTGTCGGGCTCTGTCGGGCTCTACTGGGCCCTGTCGGGCTCTGTCGGGCTCTGTCGGGCTCTGTCGGGCTCTGACGGGTTCTGTCGGGCTCTGTCGGGCTCTGTCGGGCTCTACTGGGCCCTGTCGGGCCCTGTCGGGCCCTGTCGGGCTCTGTCGGGCTCTGTCGGGCCCTGTCGGGCTCTGTCGGGCTCTGTCGGGCTCTGTCGGGCTCTACTGGGCCCTGTCGGGCCCTGTCGGGCTCTGTCGGGCTCTGTCGGGCTCTGTCGGGCTCTACTGGGCTCTGTCGGGCTCTGTTGGGCTCTGTCGGGCTCTGTCGGGCTCTGTCGGGCTCTACTGGGCCCTGTCGGGCTCTGTCGGGCTCTGTCGGGCTCTGTCGGGCTCTACTGGGCTCTGTCGGGCCCTGTCGGGCCCAGTCGGGCTCTGTCGGGCTCTGTCGGGCTCTACTGGGCCCTGTCCGGCCCTGTCGGGCTCTGTCGGGCTCTGTCGGGCCCTGTCGGGCTCTGTCGGGCTCTGTCGGGCCCTGTCGGGCTCTGTCGGGTTCTGTCGGGCTCTGTCGGGCTCTGTCGGGCTCTACTGGGCCCTGTCGGGCCCTGTCGGGCTCTGTCGGGCTCTGTCGGGCTCTGTCGGGCTCTGTCGGGCTCTACTGGGCTCTGTCGGGCTCTGTCGGGCCCTGTCGGGCTCTGTCGGGCTCTACTGGGCCCTGTCGGGCTCTGTCGGGCTCTGTCGGGCCCTGTCGGTCTCTGTCGGGCTCTGTCGGGCTCTGTCGGGCTCTACTGGGCCCTGTCGGGCTCTGTCGGGCTCTGTCGGGCTCTGACGGGTTCTGTCGGGCTCTGTCGGGCTCTGTCGGGCTCTACTGGGCCCTGTCGGGCCCTGTCGGGCCCTGTCGGGCTCTGTCGGGCTCTGTCGGGCCCTGTCGGGCTCTGTCGGGCTCTGTCGGGCTCTACTGGGCCCTGTCGGGCCCTGTTGGGCCCTGTCGGGCTCTTTCGGGCTCTGTCGGGCCCTGTCGGGCTCTGTCGGGCTCTGTCGGGCTCTGTCGGGCCATATCGGGCTCTGTCGGGCTCTGTCGGGCTCTGTCGGGCCCTGTCGGGCTCTGTCGGGCTCTACTGGGCCCTGTCGGGCTCTGTCGGGCTCTGTCGGGCTCTGTCGGGCCCTGTCGGTCTCTGTCGGGCTCTGTCGGGCTCTGTCGGGCTCTACTGGGCCCTGTCGGGCTCTGTCGGGCTCTGTCGGGCTCTGACGGGTTCTGTCGGGCTCTGTCGGGCTCTGTCGGGCTCTACTGGGCCCTGTCGGGCCCTGTCGGGCCCTGTCGGGCTCTGTCGGGCTCTGTCGGGCCCTGTCGGGCTCTGTCGGGCTCTGTCGGGCTCTACTGGGCCCTGTCGGGCCCTGTTGGGCCCTGTCGGGCTCTTTCGGGCTCTGTCGGGCCCTGTCGGGCTCTGTCGGGCTCTGTCGGGCTCTACTGGGCCCTGTCGGGCCCTGTCGGGCTCTGTCGGGCTCTGTCGGGCTCTACTGGGCTCTGTCGGGCCCTGTCGGGCCCTGTCGGGCTCTGTCGGGCCCTGTCGGGCCCTGTCGGGCCCTGTCGGACTCTGTCGGGCTCTGTCGGGCTCTACTGGGCCCTGTCGGGCCCTGTCGGGCTCTGTCGGGCTCTGTCGGGCCCTGTCGGGCTCTGTCGGGCTCTGTCGGGCCCTGTCGGGCTCTGTCGGGTTCTGTCGGGCTCTGTCGGGCTCTGTCGGGCTCTACTGGGCCCTGTCGGGCCCTGTCGGGCTCTGTCGGGCTCTGTCGGGCTCTGTCGGGCCATATCGGGCTCTGTCGGGCTCTGTCGGGCTCTGTCGGGCCCTGTCGGGCTCTGTCGGGCTCTACTGGGCCCTGTCGGGCTCTGTCGGGCTCTGTCGGGCTCTGTCGGGCTCTGTCGGGCCATATCGGGCTCTGTCGGGCTCTGTCGGGCTCTGTCGGGCTCTGTCGGGCTCTACTGGGCCCTGTCGGGCTCTGTCGGGCTCTGTCGGGCTCTGTCGGGCTCTGACGGGTTCTGTCGGGCTCTGTCGGGCTCTGTCGGGCTCTACTGGGCCCTGTCGGGCCCTGTCGGGCCCTGTCGGGCTCTGTCGGGCTCTGTCGGGCCCTGTCGGGCTCTGTCGGGCTCTGTCGGGCTCTGTCGGGCTCTACTGGGCCCTGTCGGGCCCTGTCGGGCTCTGTCGGGCTCTGTCGGGCTCTGTCGGGCTCTACTGGGCTCTGTCGGGCTCTGTTGGGCTCTGTCGGGCTCTGTCGGGCTCTGTCGGGCTCTACTGGGCCCTGTCGGGCTCTGTCGGGCTCTGTCGGGCTCTGTCGGGCTCTGTCGGGCTCTGTCGGGCCCTGTCGGGTCCTGTCGGGCTCTGTCGGGCTCTGTCGGGCCCTGTCGGGCTCTGTCGGGCTCTGTCGGGCTCTGTCGGGCTCTACTGGGCCCTGTCGGGCTCTGTCGGGCTCTGTCGGGCTCTGTCGGGCTCTGTCGGGCCCTGTCGGGCTCTGTCGGGCTCTACTGGGCCCTGTCGGGCTCTGTCGGGCTCTGTCGGGCTCTGTCGGGCCTGTCGGGCTCTGTCGGGCTCTGTCGGGCTCTACTGGGCCCTGTCGGGTTCTGTCGGGCCCTGTCGGGCTCTGTCGGGCTCTGTCGGGCCCTGTCGGGCTCTGTCGGGCTCTGTCGGGCTCAACTGGGCCCTGTCGGGCCCTGTTGGGCCCTGTCGGGCTCTTTCGGGCTCTGTCGGGCTCTACTGGGCCCTGTCGGGCCCTGTCGGGCTCTGTCGGGCTCTGTCGGGCTCTGTCGGGCTCTACTGGGCTCTGTCGGGCTCTGTTGGGCTCTGTCGGGCTCTGTCGGGCTCTGTCGGGCTCTACTGGGCCCTGTCGGGCTCTGTCGGGCTCTGTCGGGCTCTGTCGGGCTCTGTCGGGCCCTGTCGGGTCCTGTCGGGCTCTGTCGGGCTCTGTCGGGCCCTGTCGGGCTCTGTCGGGCTCTGTCGGGCTCTGTCGGGCTCTACTGGGCCCTGTCGGGCTCTGTCGGGCTCTGTCGGGCTCTGTCGGGCTCTGTCGGGCCCTGTCGGGCTCTGTCGGGCTCTACTGGGCCCTGTCGGGCTCTGTCGGGTTCTGTCGGGCTCTGTCGGGCTCTGTCGGGCTCTACTGGGCCCTGTCGGGCCCTGTCGGGCTCTGTCGGGCTCTGTCGGGCTCTGTCGGGCCATATCGGGCTCTGTCGGGCTCTGTCGGGCTCTGTCGGGCCCTGTCGGGCTCTGTCGGGCTCTACTGGGCCCTGTCGGGCTCTGTCGGGCTCTGTCGGGCTCTGTCGGGCTCTGTCGGGCCCTGTCGGGCTCTGTCGGGCTCTACTGGGCCCTGTCGGGCTCTGTCGGGCTCTGTCGGGCTCTGTCGGGCTCTGTCGGGCCATATCGGGCTCTGTCGGGCTCTGTCGGGCTCTGTCGGGCCCTGTCGGGCTCTGTCGGGCTCTACTGGGCCCTGTCGGGCTCTGTCGGGTTCTGTCGGGCTCTGTCGGGCTCTGTCGGGCTCTACTGGGCCCTGTCGGGCCCTGTCGGGCTCTGTCGGGCTCTGTCGGGCTCTGTCGGGCCATATCGGGCTCTGTCGGGCTCTGTCGGGCTCTGTCGGGCCCTGTCGGGCTCTGTCGGGCTCTACTGGGCCCTGTCGGGCTCTGTCGGGCTCTGTCGGGCTCTGTCGGGCTCTGACGGGTTCTGTCGGGCTCTGTCGGGCTCTGTCGGGCTCTACTGGGCCCTGTCGGGCCCTGTCGGGCCCTGTCGGGCTCTGTCGGGCTCTGACGGGCCCTGTCGGGCTCTGTCGGGCTCTGTCGGGCCCTGTCGGGTCCTGTCGGGCTCTGTCGGGCTCTGTCGGGCCCTGTCGGGCTCTGTTGGGCTCTGTCGGGCTCTGTCGGGCTCTACTGGGCCCTGTCGGGCTCTGTCGGGCTCTGTCGGGCTCTGTCGGGCTCTGTCGGGCCCTGTCGGGCTCTGTCGGGCTCTACTGGGCCCTGTCGGGCTCTGTCGGGCTCTGTCGGGCTCTGTCGGGCCTGTCGGGCTCTGTCGGGCTCTGTCGGGCTCTACTGGGCCCTGTCGGGTTCTGTCGGGCCCTGTCGGGCTCTGTCGGGCTCTGTCGGGCCCTGTCGGGCTCTGTCGGGCTCTGTCGGGCTCTACTGGGCCCTGTCGGGCCCTGTTGGGCCCTGTTGGGCTCTTTCGGGCTCTGTCGGGCCCTGTCGGGCTCTGTCGGGCTCTGTCGGGCTCTACTGGGCCCTGTCGGGCCCTGTCGGGCTCTGTCGGGCTCTGTCGGGCTCTACTGGGCTCTGTCGGGCCCTGTCGGGCCCTGTCGGGCTCTGTCGGGCCCTGTCGGGCCCTGTCGGGCCCTGTCGGGCTCTGTCGGGCTCTGTCGGGCTCTACTGGGCCCTGTCGGGCCCTGTCGGGCTCTGTCGGGCTCTGTCGGGCCCTGTCGGGCTCTGTCGGGCTCTGTCGGGCCCTGTCGGGCTCTGTCGGGTTCTGTCGGGCTCTGTCGGGCTCTGTCGGGCTCTACTGGGCCCTGTCGGGCCCTGTCGGGCTCTGTCGGGCTCTGTCGGGCTCTGTCGGGCCATATCGGGCTCTGTCGGGCTCTGTCGGGCTCTGTCGGGCCCTGTCGGGCTCTGTCGGGCTCTACTGGGCCCTGTCGGGCTCTGTCGGGCTCTGTCGGGCTCTGTCGGGCCCTGTCGGGCTCTGTCGGGCTCTGTCGGGCTCTGTCGGGCTCTACTGGGCCCTGTCGGGCCCTGTCGGGCTCTGTCGGGCTCTGTCGGGCTCTGTCGGGCTCTACTGGGCTCTGTCGGGCTCTGTTGGGCTCTGTCGGGCTCTGTCGGGCTCTGTCGGGCTCTACTGGGCCCTGTCGGGCTCTGTCGGGCTCTGTCGGGCTCTGTCGGGCCCTGTCGGGCTCTGTCGGGCCCTGTCGGGTCCTGTCGGGCTCTGTCGGGCTCTGTCGGGCCCTGTCGGGCTCTGTCGGGCTCTGTCGGGCTCTGTCGGGCTCTACTGGGCCCTGTCGGGCCCTGTCGGGCTCTGTCGGGCTCTGTCGGGCTCTGTCGGGCCCTGTCGGGCTCTGTCGGGCTCTACTGGGCCCTGTCGGGCTCTGTCGGGCTCTGTCGGGCTCTGTCGGGCCTGTCGGGCTCTGTCGGGCTCTGTCGGGCTCTACTGGGCCCTGTCGGGTTATGTCGGGCCCTGTCGGGCTCTGTCGGGCTCTGTCGGGCTCTGTCGGGCCCTGTCGGGCTCTGTCAGGCCCTGTCGGGCTCTGTCGGGCCATATCGGGCTCTGTCGGGCTCTGTCGGGCTCTGTCGGGCCCGGTCGGGCTCTGTCGGGCTCTACTGGGCCCTGTCGGGCCCTGTCGGGCTCTGTCGGGCTCTGTCGGGCTCTGTCGGGCCCTGTCGGTCTCTGTCGGGCTCTGTCGGGCTCTGACGGGTTCTGTCGGGCTCTGTCGGGCTCTGTCGGGCTCTACTGGGCCCTGTCGGGCCCTGTCGGGCTCTGTCGGGCTCTGTCGGGCTCTGTAGGGCCCTGTCGGGCCCTGTCGGGCTCTGTCGGGCTCTGTCGGGCTCTGTCGGGCTCTACTGGGCTCTGTCGGGCCCTGTCGGGCCCTGTCGGGCCCTGTCGGGCCCTGTCGGTCTCTGTCGGGCTCTGTCGGGCTCTACTGGGCCCTGTCGGGCCCTGTCGGGCTCTGTCGGGCTCTGTCGGGACCTGTCGGGCTCTGTCGGGCTCTGTCGGGCTCTGTCGGGCTCTGTCGGGCTCTACTGGGCCCTGTCGGGCTCTGTCAGGATCTGTCGGGCCCTGTCGGGCTCTGTCGGGCTCTGTCGGGCTCTGTCGGGCCCTGTCGGGCTCTGTCGGGCTCTACTGGGCTCTACTGGGCCCTGTCGGGCTCTGTCGGGCTCTGTCGGGCTCTGTCGGGCTCTGTCGGGCTCTACTGGGCCCTGTCGGGCTCTGTCGGGCTCTGTCGCGCCCTGTCGGTCCCTGTCGGGCTCTGTCAGGCTCTGTTGGGCTCTGTCGGGCTCTACTGGGCCCTGTCGGGCCCTGTTGGGCCCTGTCGGGCTCTACTGGGCTCTACTGGGCTCTGTCGGGCTCTGTCGGGCTCTACTGGGCCCTGTCGGGCCCTGTCGGGCTCTGTCGGGCTCTGTCGGGCCCTGTCGGGCTCTGTCGGGCTCTGTCGGGCTCTGTCGGGCTCTACTGGGCTCTACTGGGCTCTGTCGGGCTCTGTCCGGCTCTACTGGGCCCTGTCGGGCCCTGTCAGGCCCTGTCGGGCTCTGTCGGGCTCTACTGGGCTCTGTCGGGCTCTGTCGGGCTCTGTCGGGTTCTGTCGGGCTCTACTGGGCTCTGTCGGGCTCTGTCGGGCTCTGTCGGGCTCTTTCGGGCCCTGTCGGGCTCTGTCGGGCTCTACTGGGCCCTGTCGGGCCCTGTCGGGCTCTGTCGGGCTCTGTCGGGCTCTACTGGGCTCTGTCGGGCCCTGTCAGGCCCTGTCGGGCTCTGTCGGGTTCTGTCGGGCTCTGTCGGGCTCTGTCGGGCTCTACTGGGCCCTGTCGGGCCCTGTCGGGCTCTGTCGGGCTCTGTCGGGCTCTGTCGGGCCATATCGGGCTCTGTCGGGCTCTGTCGGGCTCTGTCGGGCCCTGTCGGGCTCTGTCGGGCTCTACTGGGCCCTGTCGGGCTCTGTCGGGCTCTGTCGGGCTCTGTCGGGCTCTGTCGGGCCATATCGGGCTCTGTCGGGCTCTGTCGGGCTCTGTCGGGCTCTGTCGGGCTCTGTCGGGCTCTACTGGGCCCTGTCGGGCTCTGTCGGGCTCTGTCGGGCTCTGTCGGGCTCTGACGGGTTCTGTCGGGCTCTGTCGGGCTCTGTCGGGCTCTACTGGGCCCTGTCGGGCCCTGTCGGGCCCTGTCGGACTCTGTCGGGCTCTGACGGGCCCTGTCGGGCTCTGTCGGGCTCTGTCGGGCCCTGTCGGGTCCTGTCGGGCTCTGTCGGGCTCTGTCGGGCCCTGTCGGGCTCTGTCGGGCTCTGTCGGGCTCTGTCGGGCTCTACTGGGCCCTGTCGGGCTCTGTCGGGCTCTGTCGGGCTCTGTCGGGCTCTGTCGGGCCCTGTCGGGCTCTGTCGGGCTCTACTGGGCCCTGTCGGGCTCTGTCGGGCTCTGTCGGGCTCTGTCGGGCCTGTCGGGCTCTGTCGGGCTCTGTCGGGCTCTACTGGGCCCTGTCGGGTTCTGTCGGGCCCTGTCGGGCTCTGTCGGGCTCTGTCGGGCCCTGTCGGGCTCTGTCGGGCTCTGTCGGGCTCTACTGGGCCCTGTCGGGCCCTGTTGGGCCCTGTCGGGCTCTTTCGGGCTCTGTCGGGCCCTGTCGGGCTCTGTCGGGCTCTGTCGGGCTCTACTGGGCCCTGTCGGGCCCTGTCGGGCTCTGTCGGGCTCTGTCGGGCTCTACTGGGCTCTGTCGGGCCCTGTCGGGCCCTGTCGGGCTCTGTCGGGCCCTGTCGGGCCCTGTCGGGCCCTGTCGGGCTCTGTCGGGCTCTGTCGGGCTCTACTGGGCCCTGTCGGGCCCTGTCGGGCTCTGTCGGGCTCTGTCGGGCCCTGTCGGGCTCTGTCGGGCTCTGTCGGGCCCTGTCGGGCTCTGTCGGGTTCTGTCGGGCTCTGTCGGGCTCTGTCGGGCTCTACTGGGCCCTGTCGGGCCCTGTCGGGCTCTGTCGGGCTCTGTCGGGCTCTGTCGGGCCATATCGGGCTCTGTCGGGCTCTGTCGGGCTCTGTCGGGCCCTGTCGGGCTCTGTCGGGCTCTACTGGGCCCTGTCGGGCTCTGTCGGGCTCTGTCGGGCTCTGTCGGGCCCTGTCGGGCTCTGTCGGGCTCTGTCGGGCTCTGTCGGGCTCTACTGGGCCCTGTCGGGCTCTGTCGGGCTCTGTCGGGCTCTGTCGGGCTCTGACGGGTTCTGTCGGGCTCTGTCGGGCTCTGTCGGGCTCTACTGGGCCCTGTCGGGCCCTGTCGGGCCCTGTCGGGCTCTGTCGGGCTCTGTCGGGCCCTGTCGGGCTCTGTCGGGCTCTGTCGGGCTCTGTCGGGCTCTACTGGGCCCTGTCGGGCCCTGTCGGGCTCTGTCGGGCTCTGTCGGGCTCTGTCGGGCTCTACTGGGCTCTGTCGGGCTCTGTTGGGCTCTGTCGGGCTCTGTCGGGCTCTGTCGGGCTCTACTGGGCCCTGTCGGGCTCTGTCGGGCTCTGTCGGGCTCTGTCGGGCTCTGTCGGGCCCTGTCGGGCTCTGTCGGGCCCTGTCGGGTCCTGTCGGGCTCTGTCGGGCTCTGTCGGGCCCTGTCGGGCTCTGTCGGGCTCTGTCGGGCTCTGTCGGGCTCTACTGGGCCCTGTCGGGCTCTGTCGGGCTCTGTCGGGCTCTGTCGGGCTCTGTCGGGCCCTGTCGGGCTCTGTCGGGCTCTACTGGGCCCTGTCGGGCTCTGTCGGGCTCTGTCGGGCTCTGTCGGGCCTGTCGGGCTCTGTCGGGCTCTGTCGGGCTCTACTGGGCCCTGTCGGGTTATGTCGGGCCCTGTCGGGCTCTGTCGGGCTCTGTCGGGCTCTGTCGGGCCCTGTCGGGCTCTGTCAGGCCCTGTCGGGCTCTGTCGGGCCATATCGGGCTCTGTCGGGCTCTGTCGGGCTCTGTCAGGCCCTGTCGGGCTCTGTCGGGCTCTACTGGGCCCTGTCGGGCCCTGTCGGGCTCTGTCGGGCTCTGTCGGGCTCTGTCGGGCCCTGTCGGTCTCTGTCGGGCTCTGTCGGGCTCTGACGGGTTCTGTCGGGCTCTGTCGGGCTCTGTCGGGCTCTACTGGGCCCTGTCGGGCCCTGTCGGGCTCTGTCGGGCTCTGTCGGGCTCTGTAGGGCCCTGTCGGGCCCTGTCGGGCTCTGTCGGGCTCTGTCGGGCTCTGTCGGGCTCTACTGGGCTCTGTCGGGCCCTGTCGGGCCCTGTCGGGCCCTGTCGGGCCCTGTCGGTCTCTGTCGGGCTCTGTCGGGCTCTACTGGGCCCTGTCGGGCCCTGTCGGGCTCTGTCGGGCTCTGTCGGGACCTGTCGGGCTCTGTCGGGCTCTGTCGGGCTCTGTCGGGCTCTGTCGGGCTCTACTGGGCCCTGTCGGGCTCTGTCAGGATCTGTCGGGCCCTGTCGGGCTCTGTCGCGCTCTGTCGGGCTCTGTCGGGCCCTGTCGGGCTCTGTCGGGCTCTACTGGGCTCTACTGGGCCCTGTCGGGCTCTGTCGGGCTCTGTCGGGCTCTGTCGGGCTCTGTCGGGCTCTACTGGGCCCTGTCGGGCTCTGTCGGGCTCTGTCGCGCCCTGTCGGTCCCTGTCGGGCTCTGTCAGGCTCTGTTGGGCTCTGTCGGGCTCTACTGGGCCCTGTCGGGCCCTGTTGGGCCCTGTCGGGCTCTACTGGGCTCTACTGGGCTCTGTCGGGCTCTGTCGGGCTCTACTGGGCCCTGTCGGGCCCTGTCGGGCTCTGTCGGGCCCTGTCGGGCTCTGTCGGGCTCTGTCGGGCTCTGTCGGGCTCTACTGGGCTCTACTGGGCTCTGTCGGGCTCTGTCCGGCTCTACTGGGCCCTGTCGGGCCCTGTCAGGCCCTGTCGGGCTCTGTCGGGCTCTACTGGGCTCTGTCGGGCTCTGTCGGGCTCTGTCGGGTTCTGTCGGGCTCTACTGGGCTCTGTCGGGCTCTGTCGGGCTCTGTCGGGCTCTTTCGGGCCCTGTCGGGCTCTGTCGGGCTCTACTGGGCCCTGTCGGGCCCTGTCGGGCTCTGTCGGGCTCTGTCGGGCTCTACTGGGCTCTGTCGGGCCCTGTCAGGCCCTGTCGGGCTCTGACGGGCCCTGTCGGGCCCTGTCGGGCCCTGTCGGGCTCTGTCGGGCTCTGTCGGGCTCTACTGGGCCCTGTCGGGCCCTGTCGGGCTCTGTCGGGCTCTGTCGGGCCCTGTCGGGCTCTGTCGGGCTCTGTCGGGCCCTGTCGGGCTCTGTCGGGTTCTGTCGGGCTCTGTCGGGCTCTGTCGGGCTCTACTGGGCCCTGTCGGGCCCTGTCGGGCTCTGTCGGGCTCTGTCGGGCTCTGTCGGGCCATATCGGGCTCTGTCGGGCTCTGTCGGGCTCTGTCAGGCCCTGTCGGGCTCTGTCGGGCTCTACTGGGCCCTGTCGGGCCCTGTCGGGCTCTGTCGGGCTCTGTCGGGCTCTGTCGGGCCCTGTCGGTCTCTGTCGGGCTCTGTCGGGCTCTGTCGGGCTCTGACGGGTTCTGTCGGGCTCTGTCGGGCTCTGTCGGGCTGTGTCGGGCCCTGTCGGGCCCTGTCGGGCTCTGTCGGGCTCTGTCGGGCTCTGTCGGGCTCTACTGGGCTCTGTCGGGCCCTGTCGGGCCCTGTCGGGCCCTGTCGGGCCCTGTCGGTCTCTGTCGGGCTCTGTCGGGCTCTACTGGGCCCTGTCGGGCCCTGTCGGGCTCTGTCGGGCTCTGTCGGGCCCTGTCGGGCTCTGTCGGGCTCTGTCGGGACCTGTCGGGCTCTGTCGGGCTCTGTCGGGCTCTGTCGGGCCCTGTCGGGCTCTGTCGGGCTCTGTCGGGCTCTGTCGGGCTCTACTGGGCCCTGTCGGGCTCTGTCGGGCTCTGTCGGGCCCTGTCGGGCTCTGTCGGGCTCTGTCGGGCTCTGTCGGGCTCTACTGGGCCCTGTCGGGTTCTGTCGGGCTCTGTCGGGCTCTGTCGGGCTCTACTGGGCCCTGTCGGGCCCTGTCGGGCTCTGTCGGGCTCTGTCGGGCTCTGTCGGGCCATATCGGGCTCTGTCGGGCTCTGTCGGGCTCTGTCGGGCCCTGTCGGGCTCTGTCGGGCTCTACTGGGCCCTGTCGGGCCCTGTCGGGCTCTGTCGGGCTCTGTCGGGCTCTGTCGGGCCCTGTCGGTCTCTGTCGGGCTCTGTCGGGCTCTGTCGGGCTCTACTGGGCCCTGTCGGGCTCTGTCGGGCTCTGTCGGGCCCTGTCGGGCTCTGTCGGGCTCTGTCGGGCCCTGTCGGGCTCTACTGGGCCCTGTCGGGCTCTGTCGGGCTCTGTCGGGCTCTGTCGGGCACTGTCGGGCTCTGTCGGGCTCTACTGGGCTCTGTCGAGCTCTGTCGGGCTCTGTCGGGCCCTGTCGGGCTCTGTCGGGCTCTGTCGGGCTCTGTCGGGCTCTACTGGGCCCTGTCGGGCTCTGTCGGGCTCTGTCGGGCTCTGTCGGGCCCTGTCGGGCTCTGTCGGGCTCTGTCGGGCTCTGTCGGGCTCTACTGGGCCCTGTCGGGTTCTGTCGGGCTCTGTCGGGCTCTGTCGGGCTCTACTGGGCCCTGTCGGGCCCTGTCGGGCTCTGTCGGGCCCTGTCGGGCTCTGTCGGGCTCTGTCGGGCTCTGTCGGGCCCTCTCGGGCTCTGTCGGGCTCTACTGGGCCCTCTCGGGCCCTGTCGGGCTCTGTCGGGCCCTGTCGGGCCCTGTCGGGCTCTGTCGGGCTCTGTCGGGCTCTGTCGGGCTCTACTGGGCCCTGTCGGACTCTGTCGGGCTCTGTCGGGCTCTGTCGGGGTCTGTCGGGTTCTGACGGGTTCTGTCGGGCTCTGTCGGGCTCTACTGGGCCCTGTCGGGCCCTGTCGGGCCCTGTCGGGCTCTGTCGGGCTCTGTCGGGCTCTGTCGGGCTCTACTGGGCTCTACTGGGCTCTGTCGGGCTCTGTCGGTTTCTGTCAGACTCTGTCGGGCTCTGTCGGGCTCTGTCGGGCCCTGTCGGGCTCTGTCGGGCTCTGTCGTGCCCTGTCGGGCCCTGTCGGGCTCTGTCGGGCCCTGTCGGGCCCTGTCGGGCCCTGTCGGGCTCTGTCGGGCCCTGTCGGGCTCTGTCGGGCTCTGTCGGGCTCTACTGGGCCCTGTCGGGCCCTGTCGGGCTCTGTCGGGCTCTGTCGGGCTCTGTCGGGCTCTACTGGGCTCTGTCGGGCCCTGTCGGGCCCTGTCGGGCTCTGTCGGGCTCTGTCGGGCCCTGTCGGGCCCTGTCGGGCTCTGTCGGGCTCTGTCGGACTCTACTGGGCCCTGTCGGGCTCTGTCGGGCTCTGTCGGGCTCTGTCGGGCCCTGTCGGGCTCTGTCGGACCCTGTCGGGCACTGTCGGGCTCTGTCGGGCTCTGTCGGGCTCTGTCGGGCTCCACTGGGCCCTGTCGGGCTCTGTCGGGCCCTGTCGGGCTCTGTCGGGCTCTGTCGGGCTCTACTGGGCCCTGTCGGGCTCTGTCGGGCTCTGTCGCGCCCTGTCGGTCCCTGTCGGGCTCTGTCAGGCTCTGTCGGGCTCTGTCGGGCTCTACTGGGCTCTACTGGGCTCTGTCGGGCTCTGTCCGGCTCTACTGGGCTCTGTCGGGCTCTGTCGGGCCCTGTCGGGCTCTGTCGGGCTCTACTGGGCCCTGTCGGGCTCTGTCGGGCTCTGTCGGGCCCTGTCGGGCTCTGTCGGACTCTGTCGGGCTCTGTCGGGCTCTACTGGGCTCTGTCGGGCTCTGTTGGGCTCTGTCGGGCTCTGTCAAGCTCTGTCGGGCTCTACTGGGCCCTGTCGGGCTCTGTCGGGCTCTGTCGGGCCCTGTCGGGCTCTGTCGGGCTCTGTCGGGCTCTGTCGGGCCCTGTCGGGCTCTGTCGGGCCCTGTCGGGTCCTGTCGGGCTCTGTCGGGCTCTGTCGGGCCCTGTCGGGCTCTGTCGGGCTCTGTCGGGCTCTGTCGGGCTCTACTGGGCCCTGTCGGGCTCTGTCGGGCTCTGTCGGGCTCTGTCGGGCCCTGTCGGGCTCTGTCGGGCTCTACTGGGCCCTGTCGGGCTCTGTCGGGCTCTGTCGGGCTCTGTCGGGCCTGTCGGGCTCTGTCGGGCTCTGTCGGGCTCTGTCGGGCTCTGTCGGGCTCTACTGGGCCCTGTCGGGCTCTGTCGGGCTCTGTCGGGCTCTGTCGGGCTCTACTGGGCCCTGTCGGGCTCTGTCGGGCTCTGTCGGGCTCTGTCGGGCTCTACTGGGCCCTGTCGGGCCCTGTCGGGCCCTGTCGGGCTCTACTGGGCTCTGTCGGGCTCTGTCGGGCTCTGTCGTGCTCTACTGGGACCTGTCGGGCTCTGTCGGGCTCTGTCGGGCTCTTTCGGGCTCTGTTGGGCTCTACTGGGCTCTACTGTTCCCTGTCGGGCCCTGTCGGGCCCTGTCGGGCTGTGTCGGGCTCTGTCGGGCTCTGTCGGGCTCTGTCGGGCCCTGTCGGGCCCTGTTGGGCTCTGTCGGGCTCTGTCGGGCTCTGTCGGGCCCTGTCGGGCTCTGTCGGGCTCTGTCGTGCCCTGTCGGGCTCTGTCGGGCTCTGTCGGGCACTGTCGGGCTCTGTCGGGCCCTGTCGGGCCCTGTCGGGCTCTGTCGGGCTCTGTCGGGCTCTGTCGGGCTCTACTGGGCCCTGTCGGGCCCTGTCGGGCTCTGTCGGGCCCTGTCGGGCCCTGTCGGGCTCTGTCGGGCTCTGTCGGGCTCTGTCGGGCTCTACTGGTCCCTGTCGGGCTCTGTCGGGCTCTGTCGGGCTCTGTCGGACTCTACTGGGCCCTGTCGGGCTCTGTCGGGCTCTGTCGCGCCCTGTCGGTCCCTGTCGGGCTCTGTCAGGCTCTGTCGGGCTCTGTCGGGCTCTACTGGGCCCTGTCGGGCCCTGTCGGGCCCTGTCGGGCTCTACTAGGCTCTACTGGGCTCTGTCGGGCTCTGTCGGGCTCTACTGGGCCCTGTCGGGCCCTGTCGGGCTCTGTCGGGCTCTGTCGGGCCCTGTCGGGCTCTGTCGGGCTCTGTCGGGCTCTGTCGGGCTCTGTCAGGCTCTACTGGGCCCTGTCGGGCTCTGTCGGGCTCTGTCGGGCCCTGTCGGGCTCTGTCGGGCTCTGTCGGGCTCTGTCGGGCTCTACTGCGCTCTGTCGGGCTCTGTTGGGCTCTATCGGGCTCTGTCGGGCTCTGTCGGGCTCTACTGGGCCCTGTTGGGCTCTGTCGGGCTCTGTCGGGCCCTGTCGGGCTCTGTCGGGCCCTGTCGGGTCCTGTCGGGCTCTGTCGGGCTCTGTCGGGCCCTGTCGGTCTCTGTCGGGCTCTGTCGGGCTCTGTCGGGCTCTACTGGGCCCTGTCGGGCTCTGTCGGGCTCTGTCGGGCTCTGTCGAGCTCTGTCGGGCCCTGTCGGGCTCTGTCGGGCTCTACTGGGCCCTGTCGGGCCCTGTCGGGCTCTGTCGGGCTCTGTCGGGCTCTGTCGGGCCCTGTCGGGCTCTGTCGGGCTCTGTCGGGCTCTGTCGGGCTCTACTGGGCCCTGTCGGGCTCTGTCGGGCTCTGTCGGGCCCTGTCGGGCTCTGTCGGGCTCTGTCGGGCTCTGTCGGGCTCTACTGGGCCCTGTCGGGTTCTGTCGGGCTCTGTCGGGCTCTGTCGGGCTCTACTGGGCCCTGTCGGGCCCTGTCGGGCTCTGTCGGGCTCTGTCTGGCTCTGTCGGGCCATATCGGGCTCTGTCGGGCTCTGTCGGGCTCTGTCGGGCTCTGTCGGGCTCTGTCGGGCCCTGTCGGGCTCTGTCGGGCTCTGTCGGGCTCTACTGGGCCCTGTCGGGCCCTGTCGGGCTCTGTCGGGCTCTGTCGGGCTCTACTGGGCTCTGTCGGGCCCTGTCGGGCCCAGTCGGGCTCTGTCGGGCTCTGTCGGGCTCTACTGGGCCCTGTCCGGCCCTGTCGGGCTCTGTCGGGCTCTGTCGGGCCCTGTCGGGCTCTGTCGGGCTCTGTCGGGCCCTGTCGGGCTCTGTCGGGTTCTGTCGGGCTCTGTCGGGCTCTGTCGGGCTCTACTGGGCCCTGTCGGGCCCTGTCGGGCTCTGTCGGGCTCTGTCGGGCTCTGTCGGGCCATATCGGGCTCTGTCGGGCTCTGTCGGGCTCTGTCGGGCCCTGTCGGGCTCTGTCGGGCTCTACTGGGCCCTGTCGGGCTCTGTCGGGCTCTGTCGGGCTCTGTCGGGCCCTGTCGGTCTCTGTCGGGCTCTGTCGGGCTCTGTCGGGCTCTACTGGGCCCTGTCGGGCTCTGTCGGGCTCTGTCGGGCTCTGACGGGTTCTGTCGGGCTCTGTCGGGCTCTGTCGGGCTCTACTGGGCCCTGTCGGGCCCTGTCGGGCCCTGTCGGGCTCTGTCGGGCTCTGTCGGGCCCTGTCGGGCTCTGTCGGGCTCTGTCGGGCTCTACTGGGCCCTGTCGGGCCCTGTTGGGCCCTGTCGGGCTCTTTCGGGCTCTGTCGGGCCCTGTCGGGCTCTGTCGGGCTCTGTCGGGCTCTACTGGGCCCTGTCGGGCCCTGTCGGGCTCTGTCGGGCTCTGTCGGGCTCTACTGGGCTCTGTCGGGCCCTGTCGGGCCCTGTCGGGCTCTGTCGGGCCCTGTCGGGCCCTGTCGGGCCCTGTCGGACTCTGTCGGGCTCTGTCGGGCTCTACTGGGCCCTGTCGGGCCCTGTCGGGCTCTGTCGGGCTCTGTCGGGCCCTGTCGGGCTCTGTCGGGCTCTGTCGGGCCCTGTCGGGCTCTGTCGGGTTCTGTCGGGCTCTGTCGGGCTCTGTCGGGCTCTACTGGGCCCTGTCGGGCCCTGTCGGGCTCTGTCGGGCTCTGTCGGGCTCTGTCGGGCCATATCGGGCTCTGTCGGGCTCTGTCGGGCTCTGTCGGGCCCTGTCGGGCTCTGTCGGGCTCTACTGGGCCCTGTCGGGCTCTGTCGGGCTCTGTCGGGCTCTGTCGGGCTCTGTCGGGCCATATCGGGCTCTGTCGGGCTCTGTCGGGCTCTGTCGGGCTCTACTGGGCCCTGTCGGGCTCTGTCGGGCTCTGTCGGGCTCTGTCGGGCTCTGACGGGTTCTGTCGGGCTCTGTCGGGCTCTGTCGGGCTCTACTGGGCCCTGTCGGGCCCTGTCGGGCCCTGTCGGGCTCTGTCGGGCTCTGTCGGGCCCTGTCGGGCTCTGTCGGGCTCTGTCGGGCTCTGTCGGGCTCTACTGGGCCCTGTCGGGCCCTGTCGGGCTCTGTCGGGCTCTGTCGGGCTCTGTCGGGCTCTACTGGGCTCTGTCGGGCTCTGTTGGGCTCTGTCGGGCTCTGTCGGGCTCTGTCGGGCTCTACTGGGCCTGTCGGGCTCTGTCGGGCTCTGTCGGGCTCTGTCGGGCTCTACTGGGCTCTGTCGGGCCCTGTCGGGCCCAGTCGGGCTCTGTCGGGCTCTGTCGGGCTCTACTGGGCCCTGTCCGGCCCTGTCGGGCTCTGTCGGGCTCTGTCGGGCCCTGTCGGGCTCTGTCGGGCTCTGTCGGGCCCTGTCGGGCTCTGTCGGGTTCTGTCGGGCTCTGTCGGGCTCTGTCGGGCTCTACTGGGCCCTGTCGGGCCCTGTCGGGCTCTGTCGGGCTCTGTCGGGCTCTGTCGGGCCATATCGGGCTCTGTCGGGCTCTGTCGGGCTCTGTCGGGCCCTGTCGGGCTCTGTCGGGCTCTACTGGGCCCTGTCGGGCTCTGTCGGGCTCTGTCGGGCTCTGTCGGGCCCTGTCGGTCTCTGTCGGGCTCTGTCGGGCTCTGTCGGGCTCTACTGGGCCCTGTCGGGCTCTGTCGGGCTCTGTCGGGCTCTGACGGGTTCTGTCGGGCTCTGTCGGGCTCTGTCGGGCTCTACTGGGCCCTGTCGGGCCCTGTCGGGCCCTGTCGGGCTCTGTCGGGCTCTGTCGGGCCCTGTCGGGCTCTGTCGGGCTCTGTCGGGCTCTACTGGGCCCTGTCGGCCCTGTTGGGCCCTGTCGGGCTCTTTCGGGCTCTGTCGGGCCCTGTCGGGCTCTGTCGGGCTCTGTCGGGCTCTGTCGGGCCATATCGGGCTCTGTCGGGCTCTGTCGGGCTCTGTCGGGCCCTGTCGGGCTCTGTCGGGCTCTACTGGGCCCTGTCGGGCTCTGTCGGGCTCTGTCGGGCTCTGTCGGGCTCTACTGGGCCCTGTCGGGCTCTGTCGGGCTCTGTCGGGCTCTGACGGGTTCTGTCGGGCTCTGTCGGGCTCTGTCGGGCTCTACTGGGCCCTGTCGGGCCCTGTCGGGCCCTGTCGGGCTCTGTCGGGCTCTGTCGGGCCCTGTCGGGCTCTGTCGGGCTCTGTCGGGCTCTACTGGGCCCTGTCGGGCCCTGTTGGGCCCTGTCGGGCTCTTTCGGGCTCTGTCGGGCCCTGTCGGGCTCTGTCGGGCTCTGTCGGGCTCTACTGGGCCCTGTCGGGCCCTGTCGGGCTCTGTCGGGCTCTGTCGGGCTCTACTGGGCTCTGTCGGGCCCTGTCGGGCCCTGTCGGGCTCTGTCGGGCCCTGTCGGGCCCTGTCGGGCCCTGTCGGACTCTGTCGGGCTCTGTCGGGCTCTACTGGGCCCTGTCGGGCCCTGTCGGGCTCTGTCGGGCTCTGTCGGGCCCTGTCGGGCTCTGTCGGGCTCTGTCGGGCCCTGTCGGGCTCTGTCGGGTTCTGTCGGGCTCTGTCGGGCTCTGTCGGGCTCTACTGGGCCCTGTCGGGCCCTGTCGGGCTCTGTCGGGCTCTGTCGGGCTCTGTCGGGCCATATCGGGCTCTGTCGGGCTCTGTCGGGCTCTGTCGGGCCCTGTCGGGCTCTGTCGGGCTCTACTGGGCCCTGTCGGGCTCTGTCGGGCTCTGTCGGGCTCTGTCGGGCTCTGTCGGGCCATATCGGGCTCTGTCGGGCTCTGTCGGGCTCTGTCGGGCTCTACTGGGCCCTGTCGGGCTCTGTCGGGCTCTGTCGGGCTCTGTCGGGCTCTGACGGGTTCTGTCGGGCTCTGTCGGGCTCTGTCGGGCTCTACTGGGCCCTGTCGGGCCCTGTCGGGCCCTGTCGGGCTCTGTCGGGCTCTGTCGGGCCCTGTCGGGCTCTGTCGGGCTCTGTCGGGCTCTGTCGGGCTCTACTGGGCCCTGTCGGGCCCTGTCGGGCTCTGTCGGGCTCTGTCGGGCTCTGTCGGGCTCTACTGGGCTCTGTCGGGCTCTGTTGGGCTCTGTCGGGCTCTGTCGGGCTCTGTCGGGCTCTACTGGGCCCTGTCGGGCTCTGTCGGGCTCTGTCGGGCTCTGTCGGGCCCTGTCGGGTCCTGTCGGGCTCTGTCGGGCTCTGTCGGGCCCTGTCGGGCTCTGTCGGGCTCTGTCGGGCTCTGTCGGGCTCTACTGGGCCCTGTCGGGCTCTGTCGGGCTCTGTCGGGCTCTGTCGGGCTCTGTCGGGCCCTGTCGGGCTCTGTCGGGCTCTACTGGGCCCTGTCGGGCTCTGTCGGGCTCTGTCGGGCTCTGTCGGGCCTGTCGGGCTCTGTCGGGCTCTGTCGGGCTCTACTGGGCCCTGTCGGGTTCTGTCGGGCCCTGTCGGGCTCTGTCGGGCTCTGTCGGGCCCTGTCGGGCTCTGTCGGGCTCTGTCGGGCTCAACTGGGCCCTGTCGGGCCCTGTTGGGCCCTGTCGGGCTCTTTCGGGCTCTGTCGGGCCCTGTCGGGCTCTGTCGGGCCCTGTCGGGCTCTGTCGGGCTCTACTGGGCCCTGTCGGGCCCTGTCGGGCCCTGTCGGGCTCTGTCGGGCTCTGTCGGGCCCTGTCGGGCTCTGTCGGGCTCTGACGGATTCTGTCGGGCTCTGTCGGGCTCTGTCGGGCTCTACTGGGCCCTGTCGGGCCCTGTCGGGCTCTGTCGGGCTCTGTCGGGCCCTGTCGGGCTCTGTCGGGCTCTGTCGGGCTCTACTGGGCCCTGTCGGGCCCTGTCGGGCTCTGTCGGGCTCTGTCGGGCTCTACTGGGCTCTGTCGGGCCCTGTCGGGCCCTGTCGGGCTCTGTCGGGCCCTGTCGGGCCCTGTCGGGCCCAGTCGGGCTCTGTCGGGCTCTGTCGGGCTCTACTGGGCCCTGTCGGGCCCTGTCGGGCTCTGTCGGGCTCTGTCGGGCTCTACTGGGCTCTGTCGGGCCCTGTCGGGCCCTGTCGGGCTCTGTCGGGCCCTGTCGGGCCCTGTCGGGCCCTGTCGGGCTCTGTCGGGCTCTGTCGGGCTCTACTGGGCCCTGTCGGGCCCTGTCGGGCTCTGTCGGGCTCTGTCGGGCCCTGTCGGGCTCTGTCGGGCTCTGTCGGGCCCTGTCGGGCTCTGTCGGGTTCTGTCGGGCTCTGTCGGGCTCTGTCGGGCTCTACTGGGCCCTGTCGGGCCCTGTCGGGCTCTGTCGGGCTCTGTCGGGCTCTGTCGGGCCATATCGGGCTCTGTCGGGCTCTGTCGGGCTCTGTCGGGCCCTGTCGGGCTCTGTCGGGCTCTACTGGGCCCTGTCGGGCTCTGTCGGGCTCTGTCGGGCTCTGTCGGGCTCTGTCGGGCCATATCGGGCTCTGTCGGGCTCTGTCGGGCTCTGTCGGGCTCTGTCGGGCTCTGTCGGGCTCTACTGGGCCCTGTCGGGCTCTGTCGGGCTCTGTCGGGCTCTGACGGGTTCTGTCGGGCTCTGTCGGGCTCTGTCGGGCTCTACTGGGCCCTGTCGGGCCTGTCGGGCCTGTCGGGCTCTGTCGGGCTCTGACGGGCCCTGTCGGGCTCTGTCGGGCTCTGTCGGGCCCTGTCGGGTCCTGTCGGGCTCTGTCGGGCTCTGTCGGGCCCTGTCGGGCTCTGTCGGGCTCTGTCGGGCTCTGTCGGGCTCTATCTGGGCCCTGTCGGGCTCTGTCGGGCTCTGTCGGGCTCTGTCGGGCTCTGTCGGGCCCTGTCGGGCTCTGTCGGGCTCTACTGGGCCCTGTCGGGCTCTGTCGGGCTCTGTCGGGCTCTGTCGGGCCTGTCGGGCTCTGTCGGGCTCTGTCGGACTCTACTGGGCCCTGTCGGGTTCTGTCGGGCCCTGTCGGGCTCTGTCGGGCTCTGTCGGGCCCTGTCGGGCTCTGTCGGGCTCTGTCGGGCTCTACTGGGCCCTGTCGGGCCCTGTTGGGCCCTGTTGGGCTCTTTCGGGCTCTGTCGGGCCCTGTCGGGCTCTGTCGGGCTCTGTCGGGCTCTACTGGGCCCTGTCGGGCCCTGTCGGGCTCTGTCGGGCTCTGTCGGGCTCTACTGGGCTCTGTCGGGCCCTGTCGGGCCCTGTCGGGCTCTGTCGGGCCCTGTCGGGCCCTGTCGGGCCCTGTCGGGCTCTGTCGGGCTCTGTCGGGCTCTACTGGGCCCTGTCGGGCCCTGTCGGGCTCTGTCGGGCTCTGTCGGGCCCTGTCGGGCTCTGTCGGGCTCTGTCGGGCCCTGTCGGGCTCTGTCGGGTTCTGTCGGGCTCTTGTCGCCTGTCGGGCTCTGTCGGGCTCTACTGGGCCCTGTCGGGCCCTGTCGGGCTCTGTCGGGCTCTGTCGGGCTCTGTCGGGCCATATCGGGCTCTGTCGGGCTCTGTCGGGCTCTGTCGGGCCCTGTCGGGCCTGTCGGGCTCTACTGGGCCCTGTCGGGCTCTGTCGGGCTCTGTCGGGCTCTGTCGGGCTCTGTCGGGCCTGTCGGGCTCTGTCGGGCTCTGTCGGGCTCTGTCGGGCTCTACTGGGCCCTGTCGGGCCCTGTCGGGCTCTGTCGGGCTCTGTCGGGCTCTGTCGGGCCTACTGGGCTCTGTCGGGCTCTGTTGGGCTCTGGTCGGGCTCTGTCGGGCTCTGTCGGGCTCTACTGGGCCCTGTCGGGCTCTGTCGG
>NW_027017427.1:0-97765 GCF_036013445.1 Caloenas nicobarica | reverse complement strand
TCTGTCGGGCTCTGTCGGGCCCTGTCGGGCTCTGTTGGGCCCTGTCGGGCCCTGTCGGGCTCTGTAGGGCTCTGTCGGGCTCTGTCGGGCTCTACTGGGCTCTGTCGGGCTCTGTCGGGCTCTGTCGGGCTCTACTGGGCTCTGTCGGGCCCTGTCGGGCCCTGTCGGGCCCTGCCTGGCTCTGTCGGGCTCTGTCGGGCTCTGTCGGGCCCTGTCGGGCTCTGTCGGGCTCTGTCGGGCTCTGTCGGGCTCTACTAGGCTCTGTCGGGCTCTGTCGGGCTCTGTCGGGCTCTGTCGGGCTCTACTGGGCCCTGTCGGGCCCTGTCGGGCTCTGTCGGGCTCTGTCGGGCTCTGTCGGGCTCAACTGGTCTCTGTCGGGCTCTGTCGGGTTCTGTCGGGCTCTGTCGGGCTCTGTCGGGCTCTGTCGGGCTCTACTGGGCTCTACTGGGCTCTGTCGGGCTCTGTCGGGCTCTACTGGACTCTGTCGGGCTCTGTCGGGCTCTGTCAAGCCCTGTCGGGCTCTGTCGGGCCCTGTCGGGCTTTGTCGGGCTCTGTCGGGCTCTGTCGGGCCCTGTCGGGCTCTGTCGGGCTCTGTCGGACTCTGTCGGGCTCTACTGGGCCGTGTCGGGTTCTGTGGGGCTCTGTCGGGCCCTGTCGGGATCTGTCGGGCTCTGTCGGGCCCTGTCGGGCTCTGTCGGGCTCTACTGGGCCCTGTCGGGCCCTGTCGGGCCCTGTCGGGCTCTGTCGGGCTCTGTCGGGCTCTGTCGGGCTCTACTGGGCTCTACTGGGCTCTGTCGGGCTCTACTGGGCCCTGTCGGGCCCTGTTGGGCTCTGTCGGGCTCTGTCGGGCTCTGTCGGGCTCTGTCGGGCCCTGTCGGGCTCTTTCGGGCTCTGTCGTGCCCTGTCGGGCCCTGTCGGGCTCTGTCGGGCCCTCTCGGGCTCTATCGGGCCCTGTCGGGCCCTGTCGGCCCTGTCGGGCTCTGTCGGGCTCTGTCGGGCCCTGTCAGGCTCTGTCGGGCTCTGTCGGGCTCTATCGGGCTCTACTGGGCCCTGTCGGGCCCTGTCGGGCTCTGTCGGGCCCTGTCGGGCTCTGTCGGGCTCTGTCGGGCCCTGTCGGGCCCTGTCGGGCTCTGTCGGGCTCTGTTGGGCCCTGTCGGGCCCTGTCGGGCTCTGTCAGGCTCTGTCGGGCTCTGTCGGGCTCTACTGGGCCCTGTCGGGCTCTGTCGGGCTCTGTCGGGCTCTGTCGGGCTCTGTCGGGCTCTGTCGGGCTCTACTGGGCTCTGTCGGGCTCTGTCGGGCTCTGTCGGGCTCTACTGGGCCCTGTCGGGCTCTGTCGGGCCCTCTCGGGCCCTGTCGGGCTCTGTCGGGCTCTGTCAGGCTCTGTCGGGCTCTACTGGGCTCTGTCGGGCCCTGTCGGGCCCTGTCGGGCCCTGTCGGGCTCTGTCGGGCTCTGTCGGGCTCTACTGGGCTCTGTCGGGCCCTGTCGGGCTCTGTCGGGCTCTGTCGGGCCCTGTCGGGCTCTGTCGGGCTCTGTCGGGCCCTGTCGGGCTCTGTCGGGCTCTGTCGGGCTCTACTGGGCTCTGTCGGGCTCTGTCGGGCTCTGTCGGGCTCTGTCGGGCTCTACTGGGCCCTGTCGGGCTCTGTCAGGCTCTGTCGGGCCCTGTCGGGCTCTGTAGGGCTCTGTCGGGCTCTGTCGGGCCCTGTCGGGCTCTGTTGGGCCCTGTCGGGCTCTACTGGGCCCTGTCGGGCTCTGTCGGGCTCTGTCGGGCCCTGTCGGGCTCTGTCGGGCTCTGTCGGGCTCTACTGGGCCCTGTCGGGCCCTGTCGGGCTCTGTCGGGCTCTGTCGGGCTCTGTCGGGCTCAACTGGTCTCTGTCGGGCTCTGTCGGGTTCTGTCGGGCTCTGTCGGGCTCTGTCGGTCTCTGTCGGGCTCTACTGGGCTCTACTGGGCTCTGTCGGGCTCTGTCGGGCTCTACTGGGCCCTGTCGGGCCCTGTCGGGCCATGTCGGGCTCTGTCGGGCTCTGTCGGGCTCTGTCGGGCTCTACTGGGCTCTGTCGGGCTCTGTCGGGCTCTGTCGGGCTCTGTTGGGCTCTACTGGGCTCTGTCGGGCCCTGTCGGGCCCTGTCGGGCTCTGTCGGGCCCTATCGGGCCCTGTCGGGCTCTGTCGGGCTCTGTCGGGCTCTGTCGGGCTCTACTGGGCTCTGTCGGGCTCTGTCGGGCTCTGTCGGGCTCTGTCGGGCTCTACTGGGCCCTGTCGGGCCCTGTCGGGCCCTGTCGGGCTCTGTCGGGCTCTGTTGGGCTCTGTCGGGCTCTACTGGGCTCTGTCGGGCTCTGTCGGGTTCTGTCGGGCTCTGTCGGGCTCTGTCGGGCTCTGTCGGGCTCTATCGGTCTCTACTGGGCCCTGTCGGGCCCTGTCGGGCCCTGTCGGGCTCTGTCGGGCCCTGTCGGGCCCTGTCGGGCTCTGTCGGGCTCTGTCGGGCCTGTCGGGCTCTACTGGGCCCTGTCGGGCTCTGTCGGGCTCTGTCGGGCTCTGTCGGGCTCTACTGGGCACTGTCGGGCTCTGTTGGGCTCTGTCGGGCCCTGTCGGGCCCTGTCGGGCTCTGTCAGGCTCTGTCGGGCTCTGTCGGGCTCTACTGGGCCCTGTCGGGCCCTGTCGGGCCCTTTCAGGCTCTACTGGGCTCTACTGGGCTCTATCGGGCTCTTTCGGGCTCTACTGGGCCCTGTCGGGCCCTGTTGGGCCGTGTCGGGCTCTGTCGGGCCCTGTCGGGCCCTGTCGGGCTCTGTCGGGCTCTGTCGGTCCCTGTCGGGCTCTGTCGGGCTCTGTCGGGCTCTGTCGGGCTCTACTGGGCTCTACTGGGCTCTGTCGGGCTCTGTCGGGCTCTACTGGGCCCTGTCGGACCCTGTCGGGCCCTGTCGGGCTCTGTCGGGCTCTACTGGGCTCTGTCGGGCTCTGTCGGGCTCTGTCGGGCTCTACTGGGCTCTGTCGGGCTCTGTCGGGCTCTGTCGGGCTCTACTGGGCCCTGTCGGGCTCTGTCGGGCCCTGTCGGGCTCTGTCGGGCCCTGTCGGGCCCTGTCGGGCTTTGTCGGGCCCTGTCGGGCTCTGTCGGGCTCTGTCGGGCTCTGTCGGGCTCTACTGGGCTCTGTCGGGCTCTGTCGGGCTCTGTCGGGCTCTGTCGGGCTCTACTGGGCCCTGTCGGGCTCTGTCGGGCTCTGTCGGGCCCTGTCGGGCTCTGTCGGGCTCTGTCGGGCTCTGTCGGGCTCTACTGGGCCCTGTCGGACTCTGTCGGGCTCTGTCGGGCTTTGTCGGGCTCTGTCGGGCTCTGACGGGTTCTGTCGGGCTCTGTCGGGCTCTGTCGGTCTCTACTGGGCCCTGTCGGGCCCTGTCGGGCTCTGTCGGGCTCTGTCGGGCTCTGTCGGGCCCTGTCGGGCTCTGTCGGGCTCTGTCGGGCTCTGTCGGGCTCTACTGGGCCCTCTCGGGCCCTGTCGGGCTCTGTCGGGCTCTGTCGGGCTCTGTCGGGCTCTACTGGGCTCTGTCGGGCCCTGTCGGGCCCTGTCGGGCCCTGTCGGGCTCTGTCGGGCTCTGTCGGGCTCTACTGGGCCCTGTCGGGCACTGTCGGGCTCTGTCGGGCTCTGTCGGGCCCTGTCGGGCTCTGTCGGGCTCTGTCGGGCCCTGTCGGGCTCTGTCGGGCTCTGTCGGGCTCTGTCGGGCTCTACTGGGCTCTGTCGGGCTCTGTCGGGCTCTGTCGGGCTCTGTCGGGCTCTACTGGGCCCTGTCGGGCTCTGTCGGGCTCTGTCGGGCCCTGTCGGGCTCTGTCGGGCTCTACTGGGCCCTGTCGAGCCCTGTCGGGCCCTGTCGGGCTCTGTCGGGCTCTGTCGGGCTCTGTCGGGCTCTACTGGGCTCTACTGGGCTCTGTCGGGCTCTACTGGGCCCTGTCGGGCCCTGTTGGGCTCTGTCGGGCTCTGTCGGGCTCTGTCGGGCTCTGTCGGGCCCTGTCGGGCTCTTTCGGGCTCTGTCGTGCCCTGTCGGGCCCTGTCGGGCTCTGTCGGGCCCTGTCGGGCTCTATCGGGCCCTGTCGGGCCCTGTCGGGCCCTGTCGGGCTCTGTCGGGCTCTGTCGGGCCCTGTCGGGCTCTGTCGGGCTCTGTCGGGCTCTATCGGGCTCTGTCGGGCCCTGTCGGGCTCTGTCGGGCTCTGTCGGGCCCTGTCGGGCCCTGTCGGGCTCTGTCGGGCTCTGTTAGGCCCTGTCGGGCCCTGTCGGGCTCTGTCAGGCTCTGTCGGGCTCTGTCGGGCTCTACTGGGCCCTGTCGGGCTCTGTCGGGCTCTGTCGGGCTCTGTCGGGCTCTGTCGGGCTCTACTGGGCTCTGTCGGGCTCTGTCGGGCTCTGTCGGGCTCTACTGGGCCCTGTCGGGCTCTGTCGGGCCCTGTCGGGCTCTGTCGGGCTCTGTCGGGCCCTGTCGGGCTCTGTCGGGCTCTGTCGGGCCCTGTCGGGCTCTGTCGGGCTCTGTCGGGCTCTGTCGGGCTCTACTGGGCTCTGTCGGGCTCTGTCGGGCTCTGTCAGGCTCTGTCGGGCTCTGTCGGGCTCTACTGGGCCCTGTCGGGCTCTGTCGGGCTCTGTCGGGCCCTGTCGGGCTCTGTCGGGCTCTGTCGGGCTCTGTCGGGCTCTACTGGGCCCTGTCGGACTCTGTCGGGCTCTGTCGGGCTTTGTCGGGCTCTGTCGGGCTCTGACGGGTTCTGTCGGGCTCTGTCGGGCTCTGTCGGGCTCTACTGGGCCCTGTCGGGCTCTGTCGGGCTCTGTCGGGCTCTGTCGGGCCCTGTCGGGCTCTGTCGGGCTCTGTCGGGCTCTGTCGGGCTCTACTGGGCCCTCTCGGGCCCTGTCGGGCTCTGTCGGGCTCTGTCGGGCTCTGTCGGGCTCTACTGGGCTCTGTCGGGCCCTGTCAGGCCCTGTCGGGCCCTGTCGGGCTCTGTCGGGCTCTGTCGGGCTCTACTGGGCCTTGTCGGGCCCTGTCGGGCTCTGTCGGGCTCTGTCGGGCCCTGTCGGGCTCTGTCGGGCTCTGTCGGGCCCTGTCGGGCTCTGTCGGGCTCTACTGGGCTCTGTCGGGCTCTGTCGGGCTCTGTCGGGGTCTGTCGGGCTCTACTGGGCCCTGTCGGGCTCTGTCAGGCTCTGTCGGGCCCTGTCGGGCTCTGTAGGGCTCTGTCGGGCTCTGTCGGGCCCTGTCGGGCTCTGTTGGGCCCTGTCGGGTTCTACTGGGCCCTGTCGGGCTCTGTCAGGCTCTGTCGGGCCCTGTCGGGCTCTGTCGGGCTCTGTCGGGCTCTACTGGGCCCTGTCGGGCCCTGTCGGGCTCTGTCGGGCTCTGTCGGGCTCTACTGGGCCCTGTCGGGCTCTGTCGGGCTCTGTCGGGCTCTGTCGGGCTCTGTCGGGCTCTACTGGGCTCTGTCGGGCTCTGTCGGGCTCTGTCGGGCTCTACTGGGCCCTGTCGGGCTCTGTCGGGCCCTGTCGGGCTCTGTCGGGCTCTGTCGGGCCCTGTCGGGCCCTGTCGGGCTCTGTCGGGCCCTGTCGGGCTCTGTCGGGCTCTGTCGGGCTCTGTCGGGCTCTACTGGGCTCTGTCGGGCTCTGTCGGGCTCTGTCGGGCTCTGTCGGGCTCTGTCGGGCTCTACTGGGCCCTGTCGGGCTCTGTCGGGCTCTGTCGGGCCCTGTCGGGCTCTGTCGGGCTCTGTCGGGCTCTGTCGGGCTCTACTGGGCCCTGTCGGACTCTGTCGGGCTCTGTCGGGCTTTGTCGGGCTCTGTCGGGCTCTGACGGGTTCTGTCGGGCTCTGTCGGGCTCTGTCGGGCTCTACTGGGCCCTGTCGGGCTCTGTCGGGCTCTGTCGGGCTCTGTCGGGCCCTGTCGGGCTCTGTCGGGCTCTGTCGGGCTCTGTCGGGCTCTACTGGGCCCTCTCGGGCCCTGTCGGGCTCTGTCGGGCTCTGTCGGGCTCTGTCGGGCTCTACTGGGCTCTGTCGGGCCCTGTCGGGCCCTGTCGGGCCCTGTCGGGCTCTGTCGGGCTCTGTCGGGCTCTACTGGGCCCTGTCGGGCCCTGTCGGGCTCTGTCGGGCTCTGTCGGGCCCTGTCGGGCTCTGTCGGGCTCTGTCGGGCCCTGTCGGGCTCTGTCGGGCTCTGTCGGGCTCTGTCGGGCTCTACTGGGCTCTGTCGGGCTCTGTCGGGCTCTGTCGGGCTCTGTCGGGCTCTACTGGGCCCTGTCGGGCTCTGTCAGGCTGTGTCGGGCCCTGTCGGGACCTGTAGGGCTCTGTCGGGCTCTGTCGGGCCCTGTCGGGCTCTGTTGGGCCCTGTCGGGCTCTACTGGGCCCTGTCGGGCTCTGTCAGGCTCTGTCGGGCCCTGTCGGGCTCTGTCGGGCTCTGTCGGGCTCTACTGGGCCCTGTCGGGCCCTGTCGGGCTCTGTCGGGCTCTGTCGGGCTCTGTCGGGCTCAACTGGTCTCTGTCGGGCTCTGTCGGGTTCTGTCGGGCTCTGTCGGGCTCTGTCGGTCTCTGTCGGGCTCTACTGGGCTCTACTGGGCTCTGTCGGGCTCTGTCGGGCTCTGTCGGGCTCTGTCGGGCTCTACTGGGCCCTGTCGGGCCCTGTCGGGCCATGTCGGGCTCTGTCGGGCTCTGTCGGGCTCTGTCGGGCTCTACTGGGCTCTGTCGGGCTCTGTCGGGTTCTGTCGGGCTCTGTCGGGCTCTGTCGGGCTCTACTGGGCTCTGTCGGGCCCTGTCGGGCCCTGTCGGGCTCTGTCGGGCCCTGTCGGGCCCTGTCGGGCTCTGTCGGGCTCTGTCGGGCTCTGTCGGGCTCTACTGGACTCTGTCGGGCTCTGTCGGGCTCTGTCGGGCTCTGTCGGGCTCTACTGGGCCCTGTCGGGCCCTGTCGGGCCCTGTCGGGCTCTGTCGGGCTCTGTTGGGCTCTGTCGGGCTCTACTGGGCTCTGTCGGGCTCTGTCGGGCTCTGTCGGGCTCTGTCGGGCTCTGTCGGGCTCTATCGGGCTCTACTGGGCCCTGTCGGGCCCTGTCGGGCCCTGTCGGGCTCTGTCGGGCCCTGTCGGGCTCTGTCGGGCCCTGTCGGGCCCTGTCGGGCTCTGTCGGGCTCTGTCGGGCCCTGTCGGGCTCTACTGGGCCCTGTCGGGCTCTGTCGGGCTCTGTCGGGCTCTGTCGGGCTCTACTGGGCACTGTCGGGCTCTGTCGGGCTCTGTCGGGCCCTGTCGGGCCCTGTCGGGCTCTGTCAGGCTCTGTCGGGCTCTGTCGGGCTCTACTGGGCCCTGTCGGGCCCTGTCGGGCCCTGTCGGGCTCTACTGGGCTCTACTGGGCTCTATCGGGCTCTTTCGGGCTCTACTGGGCCCTGTCGGGCCCTGTCGGGCTCTGTCGGGCTCTGTCGGTCCCTGTCGGGCTCTGTCGGGCTCTGTCGGGCTCTGTCGGGCTCTACTGGGCTCTACTGGGCTCTGTCGGGCTCTGTCGGGCTCTACTGGGCCCTGTCGGACCCTGTCGGGCCCTGTCGGGCTCTGTCGGGCTCTACTGGGCTCTGTCGGGCTCTGTCGGGCTCTGTCGGGCTCTACTGGGCTCTGTCGGGCTCTGTCGGGCTCTGTCGGGCTCTACTGGGCCCTGTCGGGCTCTGTCGGGCCCTGTCGGGCTCTGTCGGGCTCTGTCGGGCCCTGTCGGGCCCTGTCGGGCTTTGTCGGGCCCTGTCGGGCTCTGTCGGGCTCTGTCGGGCTCTGTCGGGCTCTACTGGGCTCTGTCGGGCTCTGTCGGGCTCTGTCGGGCTCTGTCGGGCTCTACTGGGCCCTGTCGGGCTCTGTCGGGCTCTGTCGGGCCCTGTCGGGCTCTGTCGGGCTCTGTCGGGCTCTGTCGGGCTCTACTGGGCCCTGTCGGACTCTGTCGGGCTCTGTCGGGCTTTGTCGGGCTCTGTCGGGCTCTGACGGGTTCTGTCGGGCTCTGTCGGGCTCTGTCGGGCTCTACTGGGCCCTGTCGGGCCCTGTCGGGCTCTGTCGGGCTCTGTCGGGCTCTGTCGGGCCCTGTCGGGCTCTGTCGGGCTCTGTCGGGCTCTGTCGGGCTCTACTGGGCCCTCTACTGGGCCCTGTCGGGCTCTGTCGGGCTCTGTCGGGCTCTGTCGGGCTCTACTGGGCTCTGTCGGGCCCTGTCGGGCCCTGTCGGGCCCTGTCGGGCTCTGTCGGGCTCTGTCGGGCTCTACTGGGCCCTGTCGGGCCCTGTCGGGCTCTGTCGGGCTCTGTCGGGCCCTGTCGGGCTCTGTCGGGCTCTACTGGGCCCTGTCGAGCCCTGTCGGGCCCTGTCGGGCTCTGTCGGGCTCTGTCGGGCTCTGTCGGGCTCTACTGGGCTCTACTGGGCTCTGTCGGGCTCTACTGGGCCCTGTCGGGCCCTGTTGGGCTCTGTCGGGCTCTGTCGGGCTCTGTCGGGCTATGTCGGGCCCTGTCGGGCTCTTTCGGGCTCTGTCGTGCCCTGTCGGGCCCTGTCGGGCTCTGTCGGGCCCTGTCGGGCTCTATCGGGCCCTGTCGGGCCCTGTCGGGCCCTGTCGGGCTCTGTCGGGCTCTGTCGGGCCCTGTCGGGCTCTGTCGGGCTCTGTCGGGCTCTATCGGGCTCTACTGGGCCCTGTCGGGCCCTGTCGGGCTCTGTCGGGCCCTGTCGGGCTCTGTCGGGCTCTGTCGGGCCCTGTCGGGCCCTGTCGGGCTCTGTCGGGCTCTGTTAGGCCCTGTCGGGCCCTGTCGGGCTCTGTCAGGCTCTGTCGGGCTCTGTCGGGCTCTACTGGGCCCTGTCGGGCTCTGTCGGGCTCTGTCGGGCTCTGTCGGGCTCTGTCGGGCTCTACTGGGCTCTGTCGGGCTCTGTCGGGCTCTGTCGGGCTCTACTGGGCCCTGTCGGGCTCTGTCGGGCCCTGTCGGGCTCTGTCGGGCTCTGTCGGGCCCTGTCGGGCCCTGTCGGGCTCTGTCGGGCCCTGTCGGGCTCTGTCGGGCTCTGTCGGGCTCTGTCGGGCTCTACTGGGCTCTGTCGGGCTCTGTCGGGCTCTGTCAGGCTCTGTCGGGCTCTGTCGGGCTCTACTGGGCCCTGTCGGGCTCTGTCGGGCTCTGTCGGGCCCTGTCGGGCTCTGTCGGGCTCTGTCGGGCTCTGTCGGGCTCTACTGGGCCCTGTCGGACTCTGTCGGGCTCTGTCGGGCTTTGTCGGGCTCTGTCGGGCTCTGACGGGTTCTGTCGGGCTCTGTCGGGCTCTGTCGGGCTCTACTGGGCCCTGTCGGGCTCTGTCGGGCTCTGTCGGGCTCTGTCGGGCCCTGTCGGGCTCTGTCGGGCTCTGTCGGGCTCTGTCGGGCTCTACTGGGCCCTCTCGGGCCCTGTCGGGCTCTGTCGGGCTCTGTCGGGCTCTGTCGGGCTCTACTGGGCTCTGTCGGGCCCTGTCAGGCCCTGTCGGGCCCTGTCGGGCTCTGTCGGGCTCTGTCGGGCTCTACTGGGCCTTGTCGGGCCCTGTCGGGCTCTGTCGGGCTCTGTCGGGCTCTGTCGGGCTCTACTGGGCTCTGTCGGGCTCTGTCGGGCTCTGTCGGGCTCTACTGGGCCCTGTCGGGCTCTGTCGGGCCCTGTCGGGCTCTGTCGGGCTCTGTCGGGCCCTGTCGGGCTCTGTCGGGCTCTGTCGGGCCCTGTCGGGCTCTGTCGGGCTCTGTCGGGCTCTGTCGGGCTCTACTGGGCTCTGTCGGGCTCTGTCGGGCTCTGTCAGGCTCTGTCGGGCTCTGTCGGGCTCTACTGGGCCCTGTCGGGCTCTGTCGGGCTCTGTCGGGCCCTGTCGGGCTCTGTCGGGCTCTGTCGGGCTCTGTCGGGCTCTACTGGGCCCTGTCGGACTCTGTCGGGCTCTGTCGGGCTTTGTCGGGCTCTGTCGGGCTCTGACGGGTTCTGTCGGGCTCTGTCGGGCTCTGTCGGGCTCTACTGGGCCCTGTCGGGCTCTGTCGGGCTCTGTCGGGCTCTGTCGGGCCCTGTCGGGCTCTGTCGGGCTCTGTCGGGCTCTGTCGGGCTCTACTGGGCCCTCTCGGGCCCTGTCGGGCTCTGTCGGGCTCTGTCGGGCTCTGTCGGGCTCTACTGGGCTCTGTCGGGCCCTGTCAGGCCCTGTCGGGCCCTGTCGGGCTCTGTCGGGCTCTGTCGGGCTCTACTGGGCCTTGTCGGGCCCTGTCGGGCTCTGTCGGGCTCTGTCGGGCCCTGTCGGGCTCTGTCGGGCTCTGTCGGGCCCTGTCGGGCTCTGTCGGGCTCTACTGGGCTCTGTCGGGCTCTGTCGGGCTCTGTCGGGGTCTGTCGGGCTCTACTGGGCCCTGTCGGGCTCTGTCAGGCTCTGTCGGGCCCTGTCGGGCTCTGTAGGGCTCTGTCGGGCTCTGTCGGGCCCTGTCGGGCTCTGTTGGGCCCTGTCGGGCTCTACTGGGCCCTGTCGGGCTCTGTCAGGCTCTGTCGGGCCCTGTCGGGCTCTGTCGGGCTCTGTCGGGCTCTACTGGGCCCTGTCGGGCCCTGTCGGGCTCTGTCGGGCTCTGTCGGGCTCTACTGGGCCCTGTCGGGCTCTGTCGGGCTCTGTCGGGCTCTGTCGGGCTCTGTCGGGCTCTACTGGGCTCTGTCGGGCTCTGTCGGGCTCTGTCGGGCTCTACTGGGCCCTGTCGGGCTCTGTCGGGCCCTGTCGGGCTCTGTCGGGCTCTGTCGGGCCCTGTCGGGCCCTGTCGGGCTCTGTCGGGCCCTGTCGGGCTCTGTCGGGCTCTGTCGGGCTCTGTCGGGCTCTACTGGGCTCTGTCGGGCTCTGTCAGGCTCTGTCGGGCTCTGTCGGGCTCTGTCGGGCTCTACTGGGCCCTGTCGGGCTCTGTCGGGCTCTGTCGGGCCCTGTCGGGCTCTGTCGGGCTCTGTCGGGCTCTGTCGGGCTCTACTGGGCCCTGTCGGACTCTGTCGGGCTCTGTCGGGCTTTGTCGGGCTCTGTCGGGCTCTGACGGGTTCTGTCGGGCTCTGTCGGGCTCTGTCGGGCTCTACTGGGCGCTGTCGGGCTCTGTCGGGCTCTGTCGGGCTCTGTCGGGCCCTGTCGGGCTCTGTCGGGCTCTGTCGGGCTCTGTCGGGCTCTACTGGGCCCTCTCGGGCCCTGTCGGGCTCTGTCGGGCTCTGTCGGGCTCTGTCGGGCTCTACTGGGCTCTGTCGGGCCCTGTCGGGCCCTGTCGGGCCCTGTCGGGCTCTGTCGGGCTCTGTCGGGCCCTGTCGGGCTCTGTCGGGCTCTGTCGGGCTCTACTGGGCTCTGTCGGGCTCTGTCGGGCTCTGTCGGGCTCTGTCGGGCTCTACTGGGCCCTGTCGGGCTCTGTCAGGCTGTGTCGGGCCCTGTCGGGACCTGTAGGGCTCTGTCGGGCTCTGTCGGGCCCTGTCGGGCTCTGTTGGGCCCTGTCGGGCTCTACTGGGCCCTGTCGGGCCCTGTCGGGCTCTGTCGGGCTCTGTCGGGCCCTGTCGGGCTCTGTCGGGCTCTGTCGGGCCCTGTCGGGCTCTGTCGGGCTCTGTCGGGCTCTGTCGGGCTCTACTGGGCTCTGTCGGGCTCTGTCGGGCTCTGTCGGGCCCTGTCGGGCTCTACTGGGCCCTGTCGGGCTCTGTCAGGCTGTGTCGGGCCCTGTCGGGACCTGTAGGGCTCTGTCGGGCTCTGTCGGGCCCTGTCGGGCTCTGTTGGGCCCTGTCGGGCTCTACTGGGCCCTGTCGGGCTCTGTCAGGCTCTGTCGGGCCCTGTCGGGCTCTGTCGGGCTCTGTCGGGCTCTACTGGGCCCTGTCGGGCCCTGTCGGGCTCTGTCGGGCTCTGTCGGGCTCTACTGGGCCCTGTCGGGCTCTGTCGGGCTCTGTCGGGCTCTGTCGGGCTCTGTCGGGCTCTACTGGGCTCTGTCGGGCTCTGTCGGGCTCTGTCGGGCTCTACTGGGCCCTGTCGGGCTCTGTCGGGCCCTGTCGGGCTCTGTCGGGCTCTGTCGGGCCCTGTCGGGCCCTGTCGGGCTCTGTCGGGCCCTGTCGGGCTCTGTCGGGCTCTGTCGGGCTCTGTCGGGCTCTACTGGGCTCTGTCGGGCTCTGTCGGGCTCTGTCGGGCTCTGTCGGGCTCTGTCGGGCTCTACTGGGCCCTGTCGGGCTCTGTCGGGCTCTGTCGGGCCCTGTCGGGCTCTGTCGGGCTCTGTCGGGCTCTGTCGGGCTCTACTGGGCCCTGTCGGACTCTGTCGGGCTCTGTCGGGCTTTGTCGGGCTCTGTCGGGCTCTGACGGGTTCTGTCGGGCTCTGTCGGGCTCTGTCGGGCTCTACTGGGCCCTGTCGGGCTCTGTCGGGCTCTGTCGGGCTCTGTCGGGCCCTGTCGGGCTCTGTCGGGCTCTGTCGGGCTCTGTCGGGCTCTACTGGGCCCTCTCGGGCCCTGTCGGGCTCTGTCGGGCTCTGTCGGGCTCTGTCGGGCTCTACTGGGCTCTGTCGGGCCCTGTCGGGCCCTGTCGGGCCCTGTCGGGCTCTGTCGGGCTCTGTCGGGCCCTGTCGGGCTCTGTCGGGCTCTGTCGGGCCCTGTCGGGCTCTGTCGGGCTCTGTCGGGCTCTGTCGGGCTCTACTGGGCTCTGTCGGGCTCTGTCGGGCTCTGTCGGGCTCTGTCGGGCTCTACTGGGCCCTGTCGGGCTCTGTCAGGCTGTGTCGGGCCCTGTCGGGACCTGTAGGGCTCTGTCGGGCTCTGTCGGGCCCTGTCGGGCTCTGTTGGGCCCTGTCGGGCTCTACTGGGCCCTGTCGGGCTCTGTCAGGCTCTGTCGGGCCCTGTCGGGCTCTGTCGGGCTCTGTCGGGCTCTACTGGGCCCTGTCGGGCCCTGTCGGGCTCTGTCGGGCTCTGTCGGGCTCTGTCGGGCTCAACTGGTCTCTGTCGGTCTCTGTCGGGTTCTGTCGGGCTCTGTCGGGCTCTGTCGGTCTCTGTCGGGCTCTACTGGGCTCTACTGGGCTCTGTCGGGCTCTGTCGGGCTCTGTCGGGCTCTGTCGGGCTCTACTGGGCCCTGTCGGGCCCTGTCGGGCCATGTCGGGCTCTGTCGGGCTCTGTTGGGCCCTGTCGGGCCCTGTCGGGCTCTGTCGGGCTCTGTCGGCCTCTGTCGGGTTCTGTCGGTCTCTGTCGGGCTCTGTCGGGCTCTGTCGGGCTCTTCTGGGCCCTGTCGGGTTCTGTCGGGCTCTGTCGGGCTCTGTCGGGCTCTGTCGGGCTCTACTGGGCCCTGTCGGGCTCTGTCGGGCTCTGTCGGGCTCTGTCGGGCTCTACTGGACTCTGTCGGGCTCTGTCGGGCTCTTCTGGGCCCTGTCGGGCCCTGTCGGGCTCTGTCGGGCTCTGTCGGGCTCTGTCGGGCCCTGTCGGGCTCTGTCGGGCTCTGTCGGGCTCTGTCGGGCTCTACTGGGCTCTGTCGGGCTCTGTCGGGCTCTGTCGGGCTCTGTCGGGCTCTACTGGGCCCTGTCGGGCCCTGTCGGGCCATGTCGGGCTCTGTCGGGCTCTGTCGGGCTCTGTCGGGCTCTACTGGGCTCTGTCGGGCTCTGTCGGGTTCTGTCGGGCTCTGTCGGGCTCTGTCGGGCTCTACTGGGCTCTGTCGGGCCCTGTCGGGCCCTGTCGGGCTCTGTCGGGCCCTGTCGGGCCCTGTCGGGCTCTGTCGGGCTCTGTCGGGCTCTGTCGGGCTCTACTGGGCTCTGTCGGGCTCTGTCGGGCTCTGTCGGGCTCTGTCGGGCTCTACTGGGCCCTGTCGGGCCCTGTCGGGCCCTGTCGGGCTCTGTCGGGCTCTGTTGGGCTCTGTCGGGCTCTACTGGGCTCTGTCGGGCTCTGTCGGGTTCTGTCGGGCTCTGTCGGGCTCTGTCGGGCTCTGTCGGGCTCTGTCGGGCTCTATCGGGCTCTACTGGGCCCTGTCGGGCCCTGTCGGGCCCTGTCGGGCTCTGTCGGGCTCTGTCGGGCCCTGTCGGGCCCTGTCGGGCTCTGTCGGGCTCTGTCGGGCCCTGTCGGGCTCTACTGGGCCCTGTCGGGCTCTGTCGGGCTCTGTCGGGCTCTGTCGGGCTCTACTGGGCACTGTCGGGCTCTGTCGGGCTCTGTCGGGCCCTGTCGGGCCCTGTCGGGCTCTGTCAGGCTCTGTCGGGCTCTGTCGGGCTCTACTGGGCCCTGTCGGGCCCTGTCGGGCTCTGTCGGGCTCTACTGGGCTCTACTGGGCTCTATCGGGCCCTGTCGGGCTCTACTGGGCCCTGTCGGGCCCTGTTGGGCCCTGTCGGGCTCTGTCGGGCCCTGTCGGGCCCTGTCGGGCTCTGTCGGGCTCTGTCGGTCCCTGTCGGGCTCTGTCGGGCTCTGTCGGGCTCTGTCGGGCTCTGTCGGGCTCTACTGGGCTCTGTCGGGCTCTGTCGGGCTCTACTGGGCCCTGTCGGACCCTGTCGGGCCCTGTCGGGCTCTGTCGGGCTCTACTGGGCTCTGTCGGGCTCTGTCGGGCTCTGTCGGGCTCTACTGGGCTTTGTCGGGCTCTGTCGGGCTCTGTCGGACTCTGTCGGGCTCTACTGGGCCCTGTCGGGCTCTGTCGGGCTCTGTCGGGCCCTGTCGGGCTCTGTCGGGCTCTGTCGGGCTCTGTCGGGCTCTACTGGGCCCTGTCGGACTCTGTCGGGATCTGTCGGGCTTTGTCGGGCTCTGTCAGGCTCTGACGGGTTCTGTCGGGCTCTGTCGGGCTCTGTCGGGCTCTACTGGGCCCTGTCGGGCCCTGTCGGGCTCTGTCGGGCTCTGTCGGGCTCTGTCGGGCCCTGTCGGGCTCTGTCGGGCTCTGTCGGGCTCTGTCGGGCTCTACTGGGCCCTCTCGGGCCCTGTCGGGCTCTGTCGGGCTCTACTGGGCTCTGTCGGGCCCTGTCGGGCCCTGTCGGGCCCTGTCGGGCTCTGTCGGGCTCTGTCGGGCTCTACTGGGCCCTGTCGGGCCCTGTCGGGCTCTGTCGGGCTCTGTCGGGCCCTGTCGGGCTCTGTCGGGCTCTGTCGGGCTCTGTCGGGCTCTACTGGGCTCTGTCGGGCTCTGTCGGGCTCTGTCGGGCTCTGTCGGGCTCTACTGGGCCCTGTCGGGCTCTGTCAGGCTCTGTCGGGCCCTGTCGGGCTCTGTCGGGCTCTGTCGGGCTCTGTCGGGCCCTGTCGGGCTCTGTTGGGCCCTGTCGGGCCCTGTCGGGCTCTGTAGGGCTCTGTCGGGCTCTGTCGGGCTCTACTGGGCTCTGTCGGGCTCTGTCGGGCTCTGTCGGGCTCTACTGGGCTCTGTCGGGCCCTGTCGGGCCCTGTCGGGCCCTGCCTGGCTCTGTCGGGCTCTGTCGGGCTCTGTCGGGCCCTGTCGGGCTCTGTCGGGCTCTGTCGGGCTCTGTCGGGCTCTACTAGGCTCTGTCGGGCTCTGTCGGGCTCTGTCGGGCTCTGTCGGGCTCTACTGGGCCCTGTCGGGCCCTGTCGGGCTCTGTCGGGCTCTGTCGGGCTCTGTCGGGCTCAACTGGTCTCTGTCGGGCTCTGTCGGGTTCTGTCGGGCTCTGTCGGGCTCTGTCGGGCTCTGTCGGGCTCTACTGGGCTCTACTGGGCTCTGTCGGGCTCTGTCGGGCTCTACTGGACTCTGTCGGGCTCTGTCGGGCTCTGTCAAGCCCTGTCGGGCTCTGTCGGGCCCTGTCGGGCTTTGTCGGGCTCTGTCGGGCTCTGTCGGGCCCTGTCGGGCTCTGTCGGGCTCTGTCGGACTCTGTCGGGCTCTACTGGGCCGTGTCGGGTTCTGTGGGGCTCTGTCGGGCCCTGTCGGGATCTGTCGGGCTCTGTCGGGCCCTGTCGGGCTCTGTCGGGCTCTACTGGGCCCTGTCGGGCCCTGTCGGGCCCTGTCGGGCTCTGTCGGGCTCTGTCGGGCTCTGTCGGGCTCTACTGGGCTCTACTGGGCTCTGTCGGGCTCTACTGGGCCCTGTCGGGCCCTGTTGGGCTCTGTCGGGCTCTGTCGGGCTCTGTCGGGCTCTGTCGGGCCCTGTCGGGCTCTTTCGGGCTCTGTCGTGCCCTGTCGGGCCCTGTCGGGCTCTGTCGGGCCCTGTCGGGCTCTATCGGGCCCTGTCGGGCCCTGTCGGGCCCTGTCGGGCTCTGTCGGGCTCTGTCGGGCCCTGTCGGGCTCTGTCGGGCTCTGTCGGGCTCTATCGGGCTCTACTGGGCCCTGTCGGGCCCTGTCGGGCTCTGTCGGGCCCTGTCGGGCTCTGTCGGGCTCTGTCGGGCCCTGTCGGGCCCTGTCGGGCTCTGTCGGGCTCTGTTGGGCCCTGTCGGGCCCTGTCGGGCTCTGTCAGGCTCTGTCGGGCTCTGTCGGGCTCTACTGGGCCCTGTCGGGCTCTGTCGGGCTCTGTCGGGCTCTGTCGGGCTCTGTCGGGCTCTGTCGGGCTCTACTGGGCTCTGTCGGGCTCTGTCGGGCTCTGTCGGGCTCTACTGGGCCCTGTCGGGCTCTGTCGGGCCCTCTCGGGCCCTGTCGGGCTCTGTCGGGCTCTGTCAGGCTCTGTCGGGCTCTACTGGGCTCTGTCGGGCCCTGTCGGGCCCTGTCGGGCCCTGTCGGGCTCTGTCGGGCTCTGTCGGGCTCTACTGGGCTCTGTCGGGCCCTGTCGGGCTCTGTCGGGCTCTGTCGGGCCCTGTCGGGCTCTGTCGGGCTCTGTCGGGCCCTGTCGGGCTCTGTCGGGCTCTGTCGGGCTCTACTGGGCTCTGTCGGGCTCTGTCGGGCTCTGTCGGGCTCTGTCGGGCTCTACTGGGCCCTGTCGGGCTCTGTCAGGCTCTGTCGGGCCCTGTCGGGCTCTGTAGGGCTCTGTCGGGCTCTGTCGGGCCCTGTCGGGCTCTGTTGGGCCCTGTCGGGCTCTACTGGGCCCTGTCGGGCTCTGTCGGGCTCTGTCGGGCCCTGTCGGGCTCTGTCGGGCTCTGTCGGGCTCTACTGGGCCCTGTCGGGCCCTGTCGGGCTCTGTCGGGCTCTGTCGGGCTCTGTCGGGCTCAACTGGTCTCTGTCGGGCTCTGTCGGGTTCTGTCGGGCTCTGTCGGGCTCTGTCGGTCTCTGTCGGGCTCTACTGGGCTCTACTGGGCTCTGTCGGGCTCTGTCGGGCTCTACTGGGCCCTGTCGGGCCCTGTCGGGCCATGTCGGGCTCTGTCGGGCTCTGTCGGGCTCTGTCGGGCTCTACTGGGCTCTGTCGGGCTCTGTCGGGCTCTGTCGGGCTCTGTTGGGCTCTACTGGGCTCTGTCGGGCCCTGTCGGGCCCTGTCGGGCTCTGTCGGGCCCTATCGGGCCCTGTCGGGCTCTGTCGGGCTCTGTCGGGCTCTGTCGGGCTCTACTGGGCTCTGTCGGGCTCTGTCGGGCTCTGTCGGGCTCTGTCGGGCTCTACTGGGCCCTGTCGGGCCCTGTCGGGCCCTGTCGGGCTCTGTCGGGCTCTGTTGGGCTCTGTCGGGCTCTACTGGGCTCTGTCGGGCTCTGTCGGGTTCTGTCGGGCTCTGTCGGGCTCTGTCGGGCTCTGTCGGGCTCTATCGGTCTCTACTGGGCCCTGTCGGGCCCTGTCGGGCCCTGTCGGGCTCTGTCGGGCCCTGTCGGGCCCTGTCGGGCTCTGTCGGGCTCTGTCGGGCCCTGTCGGGCTCTACTGGGCCCTGTCGGGCTCTGTCGGGCTCTGTCGGGCTCTGTCGGGCTCTACTGGGCACTGTCGGGCTCTGTTGGGCTCTGTCGGGCCCTGTCGGGCCCTGTCGGGCTCTGTCAGGCTCTGTCGGGCTCTGTCGGGCTCTACTGGGCCCTGTCGGGCCCTGTCGGGCCCTTTCAGGCTCTACTGGGCTCTACTGGGCTCTATCGGGCTCTTTCGGGCTCTACTGGGCCCTGTCGGGCCCTGTTGGGCCGTGTCGGGCTCTGTCGGGCCCTGTCGGGCCCTGTCGGGCTCTGTCGGGCTCTGTCGGTCCCTGTCGGGCTCTGTCGGGCTCTGTCGGGCTCTGTCGGGCTCTACTGGGCTCTACTGGGCTCTGTCGGGCTCTGTCGGGCTCTACTGGGCCCTGTCGGACCCTGTCGGGCCCTGTCGGGCTCTGTCGGGCTCTACTGGGCTCTGTCGGGCTCTGTCGGGCTCTGTCGGGCTCTACTGGGCTCTGTCGGGCTCTGTCGGGCTCTGTCGGGCTCTACTGGGCCCTGTCGGGCTCTGTCGGGCCCTGTCGGGCTCTGTCGGGCCCTGTCGGGCCCTGTCGGGCTTTGTCGGGCCCTGTCGGGCTCTGTCGGGCTCTGTCGGGCTCTGTCGGGCTCTACTGGGCTCTGTCGGGCTCTGTCGGGCTCTGTCGGGCTCTGTCGGGCTCTACTGGGCCCTGTCGGGCTCTGTCGGGCTCTGTCGGGCCCTGTCGGGCTCTGTCGGGCTCTGTCGGGCTCTGTCGGGCTCTACTGGGCCCTGTCGGACTCTGTCGGGCTCTGTCGGGCTTTGTCGGGCTCTGTCGGGCTCTGACGGGTTCTGTCGGGCTCTGTCGGGCTCTGTCGGTCTCTACTGGGCCCTGTCGGGCCCTGTCGGGCTCTGTCGGGCTCTGTCGGGCTCTGTCGGGCCCTGTCGGGCTCTGTCGGGCTCTGTCGGGCTCTGTCGGGCTCTACTGGGCCCTCTCGGGCCCTGTCGGGCTCTGTCGGGCTCTGTCGGGCTCTGTCGGGCTCTACTGGGCTCTGTCGGGCCCTGTCGGGCCCTGTCGGGCCCTGTCGGGCTCTGTCGGGCTCTGTCGGGCTCTACTGGGCCCTGTCGGGCACTGTCGGGCTCTGTCGGGCTCTGTCGGGCCCTGTCGGGCTCTGTCGGGCTCTGTCGGGCCCTGTCGGGCTCTGTCGGGCTCTGTCGGGCTCTGTCGGGCTCTACTGGGCTCTGTCGGGCTCTGTCGGGCTCTGTCGGGCTCTGTCGGGCTCTACTGGGCCCTGTCGGGCTCTGTCGGGCTCTGTCGGGCCCTGTCGGGCTCTGTCGGGCTCTACTGGGCCCTGTCGAGCCCTGTCGGGCCCTGTCGGGCTCTGTCGGGCTCTGTCGGGCTCTGTCGGGCTCTACTGGGCTCTACTGGGCTCTGTCGGGCTCTACTGGGCCCTGTCGGGCCCTGTTGGGCTCTGTCGGGCTCTGTCGGGCTCTGTCGGGCTCTGTCGGGCCCTGTCGGGCTCTTTCGGGCTCTGTCGTGCCCTGTCGGGCCCTGTCGGGCTCTGTCGGGCCCTGTCGGGCTCTATCGGGCCCTGTCGGGCCCTGTCGGGCCCTGTCGGGCTCTGTCGGGCTCTGTCGGGCCCTGTCGGGCTCTGTCGGGCTCTGTCGGGCTCTATCGGGCTCTGTCGGGCCCTGTCGGGCTCTGTCGGGCTCTGTCGGGCCCTGTCGGGCCCTGTCGGGCTCTGTCGGGCTCTGTTAGGCCCTGTCGGGCCCTGTCGGGCTCTGTCAGGCTCTGTCGGGCTCTGTCGGGCTCTACTGGGCCCTGTCGGGCTCTGTCGGGCTCTGTCGGGCTCTGTCGGGCTCTGTCGGGCTCTACTGGGCTCTGTCGGGCTCTGTCGGGCTCTGTCGGGCTCTACTGGGCCCTGTCGGGCTCTGTCGGGCCCTGTCGGGCTCTGTCGGGCTCTGTCGGGCCCTGTCGGGCTCTGTCGGGCTCTGTCGGGCCCTGTCGGGCTCTGTCGGGCTCTGTCGGGCTCTGTCGGGCTCTACTGGGCTCTGTCGGGCTCTGTCGGGCTCTGTCAGGCTCTGTCGGGCTCTGTCGGGCTCTACTGGGCCCTGTCGGGCTCTGTCGGGCTCTGTCGGGCCCTGTCGGGCTCTGTCGGGCTCTGTCGGGCTCTGTCGGGCTCTACTGGGCCCTGTCGGACTCTGTCGGGCTCTGTCGGGCTTTGTCGGGCTCTGTCGGGCTCTGACGGGTTCTGTCGGGCTCTGTCGGGCTCTGTCGGGCTCTACTGGGCCCTGTCGGGCTCTGTCGGGCTCTGTCGGGCTCTGTCGGGCCCTGTCGGGCTCTGTCGGGCTCTGTCGGGCTCTGTCGGGCTCTACTGGGCCCTCTCGGGCCCTGTCGGGCTCTGTCGGGCTCTGTCGGGCTCTGTCGGGCTCTACTGGGCTCTGTCGGGCCCTGTCAGGCCCTGTCGGGCCCTGTCGGGCTCTGTCGGGCTCTGTCGGGCTCTACTGGGCCTTGTCGGGCCCTGTCGGGCTCTGTCGGGCTCTGTCGGGCCCTGTCGGGCTCTGTCGGGCTCTGTCGGGCCCTGTCGGGCTCTGTCGGGCTCTACTGGGCTCTGTCGGGCTCTGTCGGGCTCTGTCGGGGTCTGTCGGGCTCTACTGGGCCCTGTCGGGCTCTGTCAGGCTCTGTCGGGCCCTGTCGGGCTCTGTAGGGCTCTGTCGGGCTCTGTCGGGCCCTGTCGGGCTCTGTTGGGCCCTGTCGGGCTCTACTGGGCCCTGTCGGGCTCTGTCAGGCTCTGTCGGGCCCTGTCGGGCTCTGTCGGGCTCTGTCGGGCTCTACTGGGCCCTGTCGGGCCCTGTCGGGCTCTGTCGGGCTCTGTCGGGCTCTACTGGGCCCTGTCGGGCTCTGTCGGGCTCTGTCGGGCTCTGTCGGGCTCTGTCGGGCTCTACTGGGCTCTGTCGGGCTCTGTCGGGCTCTGTCGGGCTCTACTGGGCCCTGTCGGGCTCTGTCGGGCCCTGTCGGGCTCTGTCGGGCTCTGTCGGGCCCTGTCGGGCCCTGTCGGGCTCTGTCGGGCCCTGTCGGGCTCTGTCGGGCTCTGTCGGGCTCTGTCGGGCTCTACTGGGCTCTGTCGGGCTCTGTCGGGCTCTGTCGGGCTCTGTCGGGCTCTGTCGGGCTCTACTGGGCCCTGTCGGGCTCTGTCGGGGCTCTGTCGGGCCCTGTCGGGCTCTGTCGGCTCTGTCGGGCTCTGTCGGGCTCTACTGGGCCCTGTCGGACTCTGTCGGGCTCTGTCGGGCTTTGTCGGGCTCTGTCGGGCTCTGACGGGTTCTGTCGGGCTCTGTCGGGCTCTGTCGGGCTCTACTGGGCCCTGTCGGGCTCTGTCGGGCTCTGTCGGGCTCTGTCGGGCCCTGTCGGGCTCTGTCGGGCTCTGTCGGGCTCTGTCGGGCTCTACTGGGCCCTCTCGGGCCCTGTCGGGCTCTGTCGGGCTCTGTCGGGCTCTGTCGGGCTCTACTGGGCTCTGTCGGGCCCTGTCGGGCCCTGTCGGGCCCTGTCGGGCTCTGTCGGGCTCTGTCGGGCTCTACTGGGCCCTGTCGGGCCCCTGTCGGGCTCTGTCGGGCTCTGTCGGGCCCTGTCGGGCTCTGTCGGGCTCTGTCGGGCCCTGTCGGGCTCTGTCGGGCTCTGTCGGGCTCTGTCGGGCTCTACTGGGCTCTGTCGGGCTCTGTCGGGCTCTGTCGGGCTCTGTCGGGCTCTACTGGGCCCTGTCGGGCTCTGTCAGGCTGTGTCGGGCCCTGTCGGGACCTGTAGGGCTCTGTCGGGCTCTGTCGGGCCCTGTCGGGCTCTGTTGGGCCCTGTCGGGCTCTACTGGGCCCTGTCGGGCTCTGTCAGGCTCTGTCGGGCCCTGTCGGGCTCTGTCGGGCTCTGTCGGGCTCTACTGGGCCCTGTCGGGCCCTGTCGGGCTCTGTCGGGCTCTGTCGGGCTCTGTCGGGCTCAACTGGTCTCTGTCGGGCTCTGTCGGGTTCTGTCGGGCTCTGTCGGGCTCTGTCGGTCTCTGTCGGGCTCTACTGGGCTCTACTGGGCTCTGTCGGGCTCTGTCGGGCTCTGTCGGGCTCTGTCGGGCTCTACTGGGCCCTGTCGGGCCCTGTCGGGCCATGTCGGGCTCTGTCGGGCTCTGTCGGGCTCTGTCGGGCTCTACTGGGCTCTGTCGGGCTCTGTCGGGTTCTGTCGGGCTCTGTCGGGCTCTGTCGGGCTCTACTGGGCTCTGTCGGGCCCTGTCGGGCCCTGTCGGGCTCTGTCGGGCCCTGTCGGGCCCTGTCGGGCTCTGTCGGGCTCTGTCGGGCTCTGTCGGGCTCTACTGGACTCTGTCGGGCTCTGTCGGGCTCTGTCGGGCTCTGTCGGGCTCTACTGGGCCCTGTCGGGCCTGTCGGGCCCTGTCGGGCTCTGTCGGGCTCTGTTGGGCTCTGTCGGGCTCTACTGGGCTCTGTCGGGCTCTGTCGGGCTCTGTCGGGCTCTGTCGGGCTCTGTCGGGCTCTATCGGGCTCTACTGGGCCCTGTCGGGCCCTGTCGGGCCCTGTCGGGCTCTGTCGGGCCCTGTCGGGCCCTGTCGGGGCTCTGTCGGGCTCTGTCGGGCCCTGTCGGGCTCTACTGGGCCCTGTCGGGCTCTGTCGGGCTCTGTCGGGCTCTGTCGGGCTCTACTGGGCACTGTCGGGCTCTGTCGGGCTCTGTCGGGCCCTGTCGGGCCCTGTCGGGCTCTGTCAGGCTCTGTCGGGCTCTGTCGGGCTCTACTGGGGCCCTGTCGGGCCCTGTCGGGCCCTGTCGGGCTCTACTGGGCTCTACTGGGCTCTATCGGGCTCTTTCGGGCTCTACTGGGCCCTGTCGGGCCCTGTCGGGCTCTGTCGGGCTCTGTCGGTCCCTGTCGGGCTCTGTCGGGCTCTGTCGGGCTCTGTCGGGCTCTACTGGGCTCTACTGGGCTCTGTCGGGCTCTGTCGGGCTCTACTGGGCCCTGTCGGACCCTGTCGGGCCCTGTCGGGCTCTGTCGGGCTCTACTGGGCTCTGTCGGGCTCTGTCGGGCTCTGTCGGGCTCTACTGGGCTCTGTCGGGCTCTGTCGGGCTCTGTCGGGCTCTACTGGGCCCTGTCGGGCTCTGTCGGGCCCTGTCGGGCTCTGTCGGGCTCTGTCGGGCCCTGTCGGGCCCTGTCGGGCTTTGTCGGGCCCTGTCGGCTCTGTCGGGCTCTGTCGGGCTCTGTCGGGCTCTACTGGGCTCTGTCGGGCTCTGTCGGGCTCTGTCGGGCTCTGTCGGGCTCTACTGGGCCCTGTCGGGCTCTGTCGGGCTCTGTCGGGCCCTGTCGGGCTCTGTCGGGCTCTGTCGGGCTCTGTCGGGCTCTACTGGGCCCTGTCGGACTCTGTCGGGCTCTGTCGGGCTTTGTCGGGCTCTGTCGGGCTCTGACGGGTTCTGTCGGGCTCTGTCGGGCTCTGTCGGGCTCTACTGGGCCCTGTCGGGCCCTGTCGGGCTCTGTCGGGCTCTGTCGGGCTCTGTCGGGCCCTGTCGGGCTCTGTCGGGCTCTGTCGGGCTCTGTCGGGCTCTACTGGGCCCTCTACTGGGCCCTGTCGGGCTCTGTCGGGCTCTGTCGGGCTCTGTCGGGCTCTACTGGGCTCTGTCGGGCCCTGTCGGGCCCTGTCGGGCCCTGTCGGGCTCTGTCGGGCTCTGTCGGGCTCTACTGGGCCCTGTCGGGCCCTGTCGGGCTCTGTCGGGCTCTGTCGGGCCCTGTCGGGCTCTGTCGGGCTCTACTGGGCCCTGTCGAGCCCTGTCGGGCCCTGTCGGGCTCTGTCGGGCTCTGTCGGGCTCTGTCGGGCTCTACTGGGCTCTACTGGGCTCTGTCGGGCTCTACTGGGCCCTGTCGGGCCCTGTTGGGCTCTGTCGGGCTCTGTCGGGCTCTGTCGGGCTATGTCGGGCCCTGTCGGGCTCTTTCGGGCTCTGTCGTGCCCTGTCGGGCCCTGTCGGGCTCTGTCGGGCCCTGTCGGGCTCTATCGGGCCCTGTCGGGCCCTGTCGGGCCCTGTCGGGCTCTGTCGGGCTCTGTCGGGCCCTGTCGGGCTCTGTCGGGCTCTGTCGGGCTCTATCGGGCTCTACTGGGCCCTGTCGGGCCCTGTCGGGCTCTGTCGGGCCCTGTCGGGCTCTGTCGGGCTCTGTCGGGCCCTGTCGGGCCCTGTCGGGCTCTGTCGGGCTCTGTTAGGCCCTGTCGGGCCCTGTCGGGCTCTGTCAGGCTCTGTCGGGCTCTGTCGGGCTCTACTGGGCCCTGTCGGGCTCTGTCGGGCTCTGTCGGGCTCTGTCGGGCTCTGTCGGGCTCTACTGGGCTCTGTCGGGCTCTGTCGGGCTCTGTCGGGCTCTACTGGGCCCTGTCGGGCTCTGTCGGGCCCTGTCGGGCTCTGTCGGGCTCTGTCGGGCCCTGTCGGGCCCTGTCGGGCTCTGTCGGGCCCTGTCGGGCTCTGTCGGGCTCTGTCGGGCTCTGTCGGGCTCTACTGGGCTCTGTCGGGCTCTGTCGGGCTCTGTCAGGCTCTGTCGGGCTCTGTCGGGCTCTACTGGGCCCTGTCGGGCTCTGTCGGGCTCTGTCGGGCCCTGTCGGGCTCTGTCGGGCTCTGTCGGGCTCTGTCGGGCTCTACTGGGCCCTGTCGGACTCTGTCGGGCTCTGTCGGGCTTTGTCGGGCTCTGTCGGGCTCTGACGGGTTCTGTCGGGCTCTGTCGGGCTCTGTCGGGCTCTACTGGGCCCTGTCGGGCTCTGTCGGGCTCTGTCGGGCTCTGTCGGCTCTGTCGGGCTCTGTCGGGCTCTGTCGGGCTCTACTGGGCCCTCTCGGGCCCTGTCGGGCTCTGTCGGGCTCTGTCGGGCTCTGTCGGGCTCTACTGGGCTCTGTCGGGCCCTGTCAGGCCCTGTCGGGCCCTGTCGGGCTCTGTCGGGCTCTGTCGGGCTCTACTGGGCCTTGTCGGGCCCTGTCGGGCTCTGTCGGGCTCTGTCGGGCCCTGTCGGGCTCTGTCGGGCTCTGTCGGGCCCTGTCAGGCTCTGTCGGGCTCTGTCGGGCTCTGTCGGGCTCTACTGGGCTCTGTCGGGCTCTGTCGGGCTCTGTCGGGGTCTGTCGGGCTCTACTGGGCCCTGTCGGGCTCTGTCAGGCTCTGTCGGGCCCTGTCGGGCTCTGTAGGGCTCTGTCGGGCTCTGTCGGGCCCTGTCGGGCTCTGTTGGGCCCTGTCGGGCTCTACTGGGCCCTGTCGGGCTCTGTCAGGCTCTGTCGGGCCCTGTCGGGCTCTGTCGGGCTCTGTCGGGCTCTACTGGGCCCTGTCGGGCCCTGTCGGGCTCTGTCGGGCTCTGTCGGGCTCTACTGGGCCCTGTCGGGCTCTGTCGGGCTCTGTCGGGCTCTGTCGGGCTCTGTCGGGCTCTACTGGGCTCTGTCGGGCTCTGTCGGGCTCTGTCGGGCTCTACTGGGCCCTGTCGGGCTCTGTCGGGCCCTGTCGGGCTCTGTCGGGCTCTGTCGGGCCCTGTCGGGCCCTGTCGGGCTCTGTCGGGCCCTGTCGGGCTCTGTCGGGCTCTGTCGGGCTCTGTCGGGCTCTGTCGGGCTCTGTCGGGCTCTGTCGGGCTCTACTGGGCCCTGTCGGGCTCTGTCGGGCTCTGTCGGGCCCTGTCGGGCTCTGTCGGGCTCTGTCGGGCTCTGTCGGGCTCTACTGGGCCCTGTCGGGCTCTGTCGGGCTCTGTCGGGCTCTGTCGGGCCCTGTCGGGCTCTGTCGGGCTCTGTCGGGCTCTGTCGGGCTCTACTGGGCCCTCTCGGGCCCTGTCGGGCTCTGTCGGGCTCTGTCGGGCTCTGTCGGGCTCTACTGGGCTCTGTCGGGCCCTGTCGGGCCCTGTCGGGCCCTGTCGGGCTCTGTCGGGCTCTGTCGGGCTCTACTGGGCCCTGTCGGGCCCTGTCGCGGGCTCTGTCGGGCTCTGTCGGGCCCTGTCGGGCTCTGTCGGGCTCTGTCGGGCCCTGTCGGGCTCTGTCGGGCTCTGTCGGGCTCTGTCGGGCTCTACTGGGCTCTGTCGGGCTCTGTCGGGCTCTGTCGGGCTCTGTCGGGCTCTACTGGGCCCTGTCGGGCTCTGTCAGGCTCTGTCGGGCCCTGTCGGGACCTGTAGGGCTCTGTCGGGCTCTGTCGGGCCCTGTCGGGCTCTGTTGGGCCCTGTCGGGCTCTACTGGGCCCTGTCGGGCTCTGTCAGGCTCTGTCGGGCCCTGTCGGGCTCTGTCGGGCTCTGTCGGGCTCTACTGGGCCCTGTCGGGCCCTGTCGGGCTCTGTCGGGCTCTGTCGGGCTCTGTCGGGCTCAACTGGTCTCTGTCGGGCTCTGTCGGGTTCTGTCGGGCTCTGTCGGGCTCTGTCGGTCTCTGTCGGGCTCTACTGGGCTCTACTGGGCTCTGTCGGGCTCTGTCGGGCTCTGTCGGGCTCTGTCGGGCTCTACTGGGCCCTGTCGGGCCCTGTCGGGCCATGTCGGGCTCTGTCGGGCTCTGTCGGGCTCTGTCGGGCTCTACTGGGCTCTGTCGGGCTCTGTCGGGTTCTGTCGGGCTCTGTCGGGCTCTGTCGGGCTCTACTGGGCTCTGTCGGGCCCTGTCGGGCCCTGTCGGGCTCTGTCGGGCCCTGTCGGGCCCTGTCGGGCTCTGTCGGGCTCTGTCGGGCTCTGTCGGGCTCTACTGGACTCTGTCGGGCTCTGTCGGGCTCTGTCGGGCTCTGTCGGGCTCTACTGGGCCCTGTCGGGCCCTGTCGGGCCCTGTCGGGCTCTGTCGGGCTCTGTTGGGCTCTGTCGGGCTCTACTGGGCTCTGTCGGGCTCTGTCGGGTTCTGTCGGGCTCTGTCGGGCTCTGTCGGGCTCTGTCGGGCTCTGTCGGGCTCTATCGGGCTCTACTGGGCCCTGTCGGGCCCTGTCGGGCCCTGTCGGGCTCTGTCGGGCCCTGTCGGGCTCTGTCGGGCCCTGTCGGGCCCTGTCGGGCTCTGTCGGGCTCTGTCGGGCCCTGTCGGGCTCTACTGGGCCCTGTCGGGCTCTGTCGGGCTCTGTCGGGCTCTGTCGGGCTCTACTGGGCACTGTCGGGCTCTGTCGGGCTCTGTCGGGCCCTGTCGGGCCCTGTCGGGCTCTGTCAGGCTCTGTCGGGCTCTGTCGGGCTCTACTGGGCCCTGTCGGGCCCTGTCGGGCCCTGTCGGGTTCTACTGGGCTCTACTGGGCTCTATCGGGCTCTTTCGGGCTCTACTGGGCCCTGTCGGGCCCTGTTGGGCTGTGTCGGGCTCTGTCGGGCCCTGTCGGGCCCTGTCGGGCTCTGTCGGGCTCTGTCGGTCCCTGTCGGGCTCTGTCGGGCTCTGTCGGGCTCTGTCGGGCTCTACTGGGCTCTACTGGGCTCTGTCGGGCTCTGTCGGGCTCTACTGGGCCCTGTCGGACCCTGTCGGGCCCTGTCGGGCTCTGTCGGGCTCTACTGGGCTCTGTCGGGCTCTGTCGGGCTCTGTCGGGCTCTACTGGGCTCTGTCGGGCTCTGTCGGGCTCTGTCGGGCTCTACTGGGCCCTGTCGGGCTCTGTCGGGCCCTGTCGGGCTCTGTCGGGCTCTGTCGGGCCCTGTCGGGCCCTGTCGGGCTTTGTCGGGCCCTGTCGGGCTCTGTCGGGCTCTGTCGGGCTCTGTCGGGCTCTACTGGGCTCTGTCGGGCTCTGTCGGGCTCTGTCGGGCTCTGTCGGGCTCTACTGGGCCCTGTCGGGCTCTGTCGGGCTCTGTCGGGCCCTGTCGGGCTCTGTCGGGCTCTGTCGGGCTCTGTCGGGCTCTACTGGGCCCTGTCGGACTCTGTCGGGCTCTGTCGGGCTTTGTCGGGCTCTGTCGGGCTCTGACGGGTTCTGTCGGGCTCTGTCGTGCTCTGTCGGGCTCTACTGGGCCCTGTCGGGCCCTGTCGGGCTCTGTCGGGCTCTGTCGGGCTCTGTCGGGCTCTACTGGGCCCTCTCGGGCCCTGTCGGGCTCTGTCGGGCTCTGTCGGGCTCTGTCGGGCTCTACTGGGCTCTGTCGGGCCCTGTCGGGCCCTGTCGGGCCCTGTCGGGCTCTGTCGGGCTCTGTCGGGCTCTACTGGGCCCTGTCGGGCCCTGTCGGGCTCTGTCGGGCTCTGTCGGGCCCTGTCGGGCTCTGTCGGGCTCTGTCGGGCCCTGTCGGGCTCTGTCGGGCTCTGTCGGGCTCTGTCGGGCTCTACTGGGCTCTGTCGGGCTCTGTCGGGCTCTGTCGGGCTCTGTCGGGCTCTACTGGGCCCTGTCGGGCTCTGTCAGGCTCTGTCGGGCCCTGTCGGGCCTGTCGGGCTCTGTCGGTCCTTGTCCGGCTCTGTCGGGCCCTGTCGGGTCCTGTTGGGCCCTGTCGGGCCCTGTCGGGCTCTGTAGGGCTCTGTCGGGCTCTGTCGGGCTCTACTGGGCTCTGTCGGGCTCTACTGGGCACTACTGGGACCTGTCGGGCTCTGTCGGGCTCTGTCGGGCCCTGTCGGGCTCTATCGGGCTCTGTCGGGCCCTGTCGGGCTCTGTCGGGCTCTGTCGGGCGCTGTCGGGCTCTGTCGGGTTCTGTCGGGCTCTGTCGGGCTCTGTCGGGCTCTACTGGGCCCTGTCGGGCCCTGTCGGGCTCTGTCGGGCTCTGTCGGGCTCTGTCGGGCTCAACTGGTCTCTGTCGGGCTCTGTCGGGTTCTGTCGGGCTCTGTCGGGCTCTGTCGGGCTCTGTCGGGCTCTACTGGGCTCTACTGGGCTCTGTCGGGCTCTGTCGGGCTCTACTGGACTCTGTCGGGCTCTGTCGGGCTCTGTCGGGCCCTGTCGGGCTCTGTCGGGCCCTGTCGGGCCCTGTCGGGCTCTGTCGGGCTCTGTCAGGCCCTGTCGGGCTCTGTCGGGCTCTGTCGGACTCTGTCGGGCTCTACTGGGCCCTGTCGGGTTCTGTGGGGCTCTGTCGGGCCCTGTCGGGCTCTGTCGGGCTCTGTCGGGCCCTGTCGGGCTCTGTCGGGCTCTACTGGGCCCTGTCGGGCCCTGTCGGGCCCTGTCGGGCTCTGTCGGGCTCTGTCGGGCTCTGTCGGGCTCTACTGGGCTCTACTGGGCTCTGTCGGGCTCTACTGGGCCCTGTCGGGCCCTGTTGGGCTCTGTCGGGCTCTGTCGGGCTCTGTCGGGCCCTGTCGGGCTCTTTCGGGCTCTGTCGTGCCCTGTCGGGCCCTGTCGGGCTCTGTCGGGCCCTGTCGGGCTCTATCGGGCCCTGTCGGGCCCTGTCGGGCCCTGTCGGGCTCTGTCGGGCTCTGTCGGGCCCTGTCGGGCTCTGTCGGGCTCTGTCGGGCTCTATCGGGCTCTACTGGGCCCTGTCGGGCTCTGTCGGGCCCTGTCGGGCTCTGTCGGGCTCTGTCGGGCCCTGTCGGGCCCTGTCGGGCTCTGTCGGGCTCTGTTGGGCCCTGTCGGGCTCTGTCGGGCCCTGTCGGGCCCTGTCGGGCTCTGTCAGGCTCTGTCGGGCTCTGTCGGGCTCTACTGGGCCCTGTCGGGCTCTGTCGGGCTCTGTCGGGCTCTGTCGGGCTCTGTCGGGCTCTACTGGGCTCTGTCGGGCTCTGTCGGGCTCTGTCGGGCTCTACTGGGCCCTGTCGGGCTCTGTCGGGCCCTGTCGGGCTCTGTCGGGCTCTGTCGGGCCCTGTCGGGCCCTGTCGGGCTCTGTCGGGCCCTGTCGGGCTCTGTCGGGCTCTGTCGGGCTCTGTCGGGCTCTACTGGGCTCTGTCGGGCTCTGTCGGGCTCTGTCGGGCTCTGTCGGGCTCTACTGGGCCCTGTCGGGCTCTGTCGGGCTCTGTCGGGCCCTGTCGGGCTCTGTCGGGCTCTGTCGGGCTCTGTCGGGCTCTACTGGGCCCTGTCGGACTCTGTCGGGCTCTGTCGGGCTTTGTCGGGCTCTGTCGGGCTCTGACGGGTTCTGTCGGGCTCTGTCGGGCTCTGTCGGGCTCTGTCGGGCTCAACTGGTCTCTGTCGGGCTCTGTCGGGTTCTGTCGGGCTCTGTCGGGCTCTGTCGGTCTCTGTCGGGCTCTACTGGGCTCTACTGGGCTCTGTCGGGCTCTGTCGGGCTCTGTCGGGCTCTGTCGGGCTCTACTGGGCCCTGTCGGGCCCTGTCGGGCCATGTCGGGCTCTGTCGGGCTCTGTCGGGCTCTGTCGGGCTCTACTGGGCTCTGTCGGGCTCTGTCGGGTTCTGTCGGGCTCTGTCGGGCTCTGTCGGGCTCTACTGGGCTCTGTCGGGCCCTGTCGGGCCCTGTCGGGCTCTGTCGGGCCCTGTCGGGCCCTGTCGGGCTCTGTCGGGCTCTGTCGGGCTCTGTCGGGCTCTACTGGACTCTGTCGGGCTCTGTCGGGCTCTGTCGGGCTCTGTCGGGCTCTACTGGGCCCTGTCGGGCCCTGTCGGGCCCTGTCGGGCTCTGTCGGGCTCTGTTGGGCTCTGTCGGGCTCTACTGGGCTCTGTCGGGCTCTGTCGGGTTCTGTCGGGCTCTGTCGGGCTCTGTCGGGCTCTGTCGGGCTCTGTCGGGCTCTATCGGGCTCTACTGGGCCCTGTCGGGCCCTGTCGGGCCCTGTCGGGCTCTGTCGGGCCCTGTCGGGCTCTGTCGGGCCCTGTCGGGCCCTGTCGGGCTCTGTCGGGCTCTGTCGGGCCCTGTCGGGCTCTACTGGGCCCTGTCGGGCTCTGTCGGGCTCTGTCGGGCTCTGTCGGGCTCTACTGGGCACTGTCGGGCTCTGTCGGGCTCTGTCGGGCCCTGTCGGGCCCTGTCGGGCTCTGTCAGGCTCTGTCGGGCTCTGTCGGGCTCTACTGGGCCCTGTCGGGCCCTGTCGGGCCCTGTCGGGTTCTACTGGGCTCTACTGGGCTCTATCGGGCTCTTTCGGGCTCTACTGGGCCCTGTCGGGCCCTGTTGGGCTGTGTCGGGCTCTGTCGGGCCCTGTCGGGCCCTGTCGGGCTCTGTCGGGCTCTGTCGGTCCCTGTCGGGCTCTGTCGGGCTCTGTCGGGCTCTGTCGGGCTCTACTGGGCTCTACTGGGCTCTGTCGGGCTCTGTCGGGCTCTACTGGGCCCTGTCGGACCCTGTCGGGCCCTGTCGGGCTCTGTCGGGCTCTACTGGGCTCTGTCGGGCTCTGTCGGGCTCTGTCGGGCTCTACTGGGCTCTGTCGGGCTCTGTCGGGCTCTGTCGGGCTCTACTGGGCCCTGTCGGGCTCTGTCGGGCCCTGTCGGGCTCTGTCGGGCTCTGTCGGGCCCTGTCGGGCCCTGTCGGGCTTTGTCGGGCCCTGTCGGGCTCTGTCGGGCTCTGTCGGGCTCTGTCGGGCTCTACTGGGCTCTGTCGGGCTCTGTCGGGCTCTGTCGGGCTCTGTCGGGCTCTACTGGGCCCTGTCGGGCTCTGTCGGGCTCTGTCGGGCCCTGTCGGGCTCTGTCGGGCTCTGTCGGGCTCTGTCGGGCTCTACTGGGCCCTGTCGGACTCTGTCGGGCTCTGTCGGGCTTTGTCGGGCTCTGTCGGGCTCTGACGGGTTCTGTCGGGCTCTGTCGTGCTCTGTCGGGCTCTACTGGGCCCTGTCGGGCCCTGTCGGGCTCTGTCGGGCTCTGTCGGGCTCTGTCGGGCTCTACTGGGCCCTCTCGGGCCCTGTCGGGCTCTGTCGGGCTCTGTCGGGCTCTGTCGGGCTCTACTGGGCTCTGTCGGGCCCTGTCGGGCCCTGTCGGGCCCTGTCGGGCTCTGTCGGGCTCTGTCGGGCTCTACTGGGCCCTGTCGGGCCCTGTCGGGCTCTGTCGGGCTCTGTCGGGCCCTGTCGGGCTCTGTCGGGCTCTGTCGGGCCCTGTCGGGCTCTGTCGGGCTCTGTCGGGCTCTGTCGGGCTCTACTGGGCTCTGTCGGGCTCTGTCGGGCTCTGTCGGGCTCTGTCGGGCTCTACTGGGCCCTGTCGGGCTCTGTCAGGCTCTGTCGGGCCCTGTCGGGCTCTGTCGGGCTCTGTCGGGCTCTGTCGGGCCCTGTCGGGTCCTGTTGGGCCCTGTCGGGCCCTGTCGGGCTCTGTAGGGCTCTGTCGGGCTCTGTCGGGCTCTACTGGGCTCTGTCGGGCTCTACTGGGCACTACTGGGACCTGTCGGGCTCTGTCGGGCTCTGTCGGGCCCTGTCGGGCTCTATCGGGCTCTGTCGGGCCCTGTCGGGCTCTGTCGGGCTCTGTCGGGCGCTGTCGGGCTCTGTCGGGTTCTGTCGGGCTCTGTCGGGCTCTGTCGGGCTCTACTGGGCCCTGTCGGGCCCTGTCGGGCTCTGTCGGGCTCTGTCGGGCTCTGTCGGGCTCAACTGGTCTCTGTCGGGCTCTGTCGGGTTCTGTCGGGCTCTGTCGGGCTCTGTCGGGCTCTGTCGGGCTCTACTGGGCTCTACTGGGCTCTGTCGGGCTCTGTCGGGCTCTACTGGACTCTGTCGGGCTCTGTCGGGCTCTGTCGGGCCCTGTCGGGCTCTGTCGGGCCCTGTCGGGCCCTGTCGGGCTCTGTCGGGCTCTGTCAGGCCCTGTCGGGCTCTGTCGGGCTCTGTCGGACTCTGTCGGGCTCTACTGGGCCCTGTCGGGTTCTGTGGGGCTCTGTCGGGCCCTGTCGGGCTCTGTCGGGCTCTGTCGGGCCCTGTCGGGCTCTGTCGGGCTCTACTGGGCCCTGTCGGGCCCTGTCGGGCCCTGTCGGGCTCTGTCGGGCTCTGTCGGGCTCTGTCGGGCTCTACTGGGCTCTACTGGGCTCTGTCGGGCTCTACTGGGCCCTGTCGGGCCCTGTTGGGCTCTGTCGGGCTCTGTCGGGCTCTGTCGGGCCCTGTCGGGCTCTTTCGGGCTCTGTCGTGCCCTGTCGGGCCCTGTCGGGCTCTGTCGGGCCCTGTCGGGCTCTATCGGGCCCTGTCGGGCCCTGTCGGGCCCTGTCGGGCTCTGTCGGGCTCTGTCGGGCCCTGTCGGGCTCTGTCGGGCTCTGTCGGGCTCTATCGGGCTCTACTGGGCCCTGTCGGGCTCTGTCGGGCCCTGTCGGGCTCTGTCGGGCTCTGTCGGGCCCTGTCGGGCCCTGTCGGGCTCTGTCGGGCTCTGTTGGGCCCTGTCGGGCTCTGTCGGGCCCTGTCGGGCCCTGTCGGGCTCTGTCAGGCTCTGTCGGGCTCTGTCGGGCTCTACTGGGCCCTGTCGGGCTCTGTCGGGCTCTGTCGGGCTCTGTCGGGCTCTGTCGGGCTCTACTGGGCTCTGTCGGGCTCTGTCGGGCTCTGTCGGGCTCTACTGGGCCCTGTCGGGCTCTGTCGGGCCCTGTCGGGCTCTGTCGGGCTCTGTCGGGCCCTGTCGGGCCCTGTCGGGCTCTGTCGGGCCCTGTCGGGCTCTGTCGGGCTCTGTCGGGCTCTGTCGGGCTCTACTGGGCTCTGTCGGGCTCTGTCGGGCTCTGTCGGGCTCTGTCGGGCTCTACTGGGCCCTGTCGGGCTCTGTCGGGCTCTGTCGGGCCCTGTCGGGCTCTGTCGGGCTCTGTCGGGCTCTGTCGGGCTCTACTGGGCCCTGTCGGACTCTGTCGGGCTCTGTCGGGCTTTGTCGGGCTCTGTCGGGCTCTGACGGGTTCTGTCGGGCTCTGTCGGGCTCTGTCGGGCTCTACTGGGCCCTGTAGGGCTCTGTCGGGCTCTGTCGGGCTCTGTCGGGCCCTGTCGGGCTCTGTCGGGCTCTGTCGGGCTCTGTCGGGCTCTACTGGGCCCTCTCGGGCCCTGTCGGGCTCTGTCGGGCTCTGTCGGGCTCTGTCGGGCTCTACTGGGCTCTGTCGGGCTCTGTCGGGTTCTGTCGGGCTCTGTCGGGCTCTGTCGGGCTCTACTGGGCTCTGTCGGGTCCTGTCGGGCCCTGTCGGGCTCTGTCGGGCCCTGTCGGGCCCTGTCGGGCTCTGTCGGGCTCTGTCGGGCTCTACTGGGCTCTGTCGGGCTCTGTCGGGCTCTGTCGGGCTCTGTCGGGCTCTACTGAGCCCTGTCGGGCCCTGTCGGGCTCTGTCGGGCTCTGTTGGGCTGTGTCGGGCTCTACTGGGCTCTACTGGGATCTGTCGGGCTCTGTCGGGCTCTGTCGGGCTCTGTCGGGCTCTGTCGGGCTCTACTGGGCTCTGTCGGGTCCTGTCGGGCCCTGTCGGGCTCTGTCGGGCCCTGTCGGGCCCTGTCGGGCCCTGTCGGGCTCTGTCGGGCTCTGTCGGGCTCTACTGGGCTCTGTCGGGCTCTGTCGGGTTCTGTCGGGCTCTGTCGGGCTCTGTCGGGCTCTGTCGGGCTCTATCGGGCTCTACTGGGCCCTGTCGGGCCCTGTCGGGCCCTGTCGGGCTCTGTCGGGCCCTGTCGGGCTCTGTCGGGCTCTGTCGGGCCCTGTCGGGCCCTGTCGGGCTCTGTCGGGCTCTGTCGGGCCCTGTCGGGCTCTACTGGGCCCTGTCGGGCTCTGTCGGGCTCTGTCGGGCTCTGTCGGGCTCTACTGGGCCCTGTCGGGCTCTGTCGGGCTCTGTCGGGCCCTGTCGGGCCCTGTCGGGCTCTGTCGGGCTCTGTCGGACTCTGTCGGGCTCTACTGGGCCCTGTCGGGCTCTGTCGGGCTCTGTCGGGCCCTGTCGGGCTCTGTCGGGCTCTGTCGGGCTCTGTCGGGCTCTACTGGGCCCTGTCGGACTCTGTCGGGCTCTGTCGGGCTTTGTCGGGCTCTGTCAGGCTCTGACGGGTTCTGTCGGGCTCTGTCGGGCTCTGTCGGGCTCTACTGGGCCCTGTCGGGCTCTGTCGGGCTCTGTCGGGCTCTGTCGGGCCCTGTCGGGCTCTGTCGGGCTCTGTCGGGCTCTGTCGGGCTCTACTGGGCCCTCTCGGGCCCTGTCGGGCTCTGTCGGGCTCTGTCGGGCTCTGTCGGGCTCTACTGGGCTCTGTCGGGCCCTGTCGGGCCCTGTCGGGCCCTGTCGGGCTCTGTCGGGCTCTGTCGGGCTCTACTGGGCCCTGTCGGGCCCTGTCGGGCTCTGTCGGGCTCTGTCGGGCCCTGTCGGGCTCTGTCGGGCTCTGTCGGGCCCTGTCGGGCTCTGTCGGGCTCTGTCGGGCTCTGTCGGGCTCTACTGGGCTCTGTCGGGCTCTGTCGGGCTCTGTCGGGCTCTGTCGGGCTCTACTGGGCCCTGTCGGGCTCTGTCAGGCTCTGTCGGGCCCTGTCGGGCTCTGTCGGGCTCTGTCGGGCCCTGTCGGGCTCTGTTGGGCCCTGTCGGGCCCTGTCGGGCTCTGTAGGGCTCTGTCGGGCTCTGTCGGGCTCTACTGGGCTCTGTCGGGCTCTACTGGGCTCTACTGGGACCTGTCGGGCTCTGTCGGGCTCTGTCGGGCCCTGTCGGGCTCTATCGGGCTCTGTCGGGCCCTGTCGGGCTCTGTCGGGCTCTGTCGGGCTCTGTCGGGCTCTACTGGGCTCTGTCGGGCTCTGTCGGGCTCTGTCGGGCTCTACTGGGCCCTGTCGGGCCCTGTCGGGCTCTGTCAGGCTCTGTCGGGCTCTGTCGGGCTCAACTGGTCTCTGTCGGGCTCTGTCGGGTTCTGTCGGGCTCTGTCGGGCTCTGTCGGGCTCTACTGGGCTCTACTGGGCTCTGTCGGGCTCTGTCGGGCTCTACTGGACTCTGTCGGGCTCTGTCGGGCTCTGTCGGGCCCTGTCGGGCTCTGTCGGGCCCTGTCGGGCCCTGTCGGGCTCTGTCGGGCTCTGTCGGGCCCTGTCGGGCTCTGTCGGGCTCTGTCGGACTCTGTCGGGCTCTACTGGGCCCTGTCGGGTTCTGTGGGGCTCTGTCGGGCCCTGTCGGGTTCTGTCGGGCTCTGTCGGACCCTGTCGGGCTCTGTCGGGCTCTACTGGGCCCTGTCGGGCCCTGTCGGGCCCTGTCGTGCTCTGTCGGGCTCTGTCGGGCTCTGTCGGGCTCTACTGGGCTCTACTGGGCTCTGTCGGGCTCTACTGGGCCCTGTCGGGCCCTGTTGGGCTCTGTCGGGCTCTGTCGGGCTCTGTCGGGCTCTGTCGGGCCCTGTCGGGCTCTTGCGGGCTCTGTCGTGCCCTGTCGGGCCCTGTCGGGCTCTGTCGGGCCCTGTCGGGCTCTATCGGGCCCTGTCGGGCCCTGTCGGGCCCTGTCGGGCTCTGTCGGGCTCTGTCGGGCCCTGTCGGGCTCTGTCGGGCTCTGTCGGGCTCTATCGGGCTCTACTGGGCCCTGTCGGGCTCTGTCGGGCTCTACTGGGCCCTGTCGGGCTCTGTCGGGCTCTGTCGGGCCCTGTCGGGCTCTGTCGGACTCTGTCGGGCTCTACTGGGCCCTGTCGGACTCTGTCGGGCTCTGTCGGGCTTTGTCGGGCTCTGTCGGGCTCTGACGGGTTCTGTCGGGCTCTGTCGGGCTCTGTCGGGCTCTACTGGGCCCTGTCGGGCTCTGTCGGGCTCTGTCGGGCTCTGTCGGGCCCTGTCGGGCTCTGTCGGGCTCTTTCGGGCTCTGTCGGGCTCTACTGGGCCCTCTCGGGCCCTGTCGGGCTCTGTCGGGCTCTGTCGGGCTCTGTCGGGCTCTACTGGGCTCTGTCGGGCCCTGTCGGGCCCTGTCGGGCCCTGTCGGGCTCTGTCGGGCTCTGTCGGGCTCTACTGGGCCCTGTCGGGCCCTGTCGGGCTCTGTCGGGCTCTGTCGGGCCCTGTCGGGCTCTGTCGGGCTCTGTCGGGCCCTGTCGGGCTCTGTCGGGCTCTGTCGGGCTCTACTGGGCTCTGTCGGGCTCTGTCGGGCTCTGTCGGGCTCTGTCGGGCTCTACTGGGTCCTGTCGGGCTCTGTCAGGCTCTGTCGGGCCCTGTCGGGCTCTGTAGGGCTCTGTCAGGCTCTGTCGGGCCCTGTCGGGCTCTGTTGGGCCCTGTCGGGCTCTACTGGGCCCTGTCGGGCTCTGTCAGGCTCTGTCGGGCCCTGTCGGGCTCTGTCGGGCTCTGTCGGGCTCTACTGGGCCCTGTCGGGCCCTGTCGGGCTCTGTCGGGCTCTGTCGGGCTCTGTCGGGCTCAACTGGTCTCTGTCGGGCGCTGTCGGGTTCTGTCGGGCTCTGTCGGGCTCTGTCGGGCTCTGTCGGGCTCTACTGGGCTCTACTGGGCTCTGTCGGGCTCTGTCGGGCTCTGTCGGGCTCTACTGGGCCCTGTCGGGCCCTGTCGGGCCATGTCGGGCTCTGTCGGGCTCTGTCGGGCTCTGTCGGGCTCTACTGGGCTCTGTCGGGCTCTGTCGGGTTCTGTCGGGCTCTGTCGGGCTCTGTCGGGCTCTACTGGGCTCTGTCGGGCCCTGTCGGGCCCTGTCGGGCTCTGTCGGGCTCTGTCAGGCTCTGTCGGGCTCTACTGGGCTCTGTCGGGCCCTGTCGGGCCCTGTCGGGCTCTGTCGGGCTCTGTCAGGCTCTGTCGGGCTCTACTGGGCTCTGTCGGGCTCTGTCGGGCTCTGTCGGGCTCTGTTGGGCTCTGTCGGGCTCTACTGGGCTCTGTCGGGCTCTGTCGGGTTCTGTCGGGCTCTGTCGGGCTCTGTCGGGCTCTGTCGGGCTCTATCGGGCTCTACTGTGCCCTGTCGGGCCCTGTCGGGCTCTGTCGGGCTCTGTCGGGCCCTGTCGGGCCCTGTCGGGCTCTGTCGGGCTCTGTCGGGCCCTGTCGGGCTCTACTGGGCCCTGTCGGGCTCTGTCGGGCTCTGTCGGGCTCTGTCGGGCTCTACTGGGCACTGTCGGGCTCTGTCGGGCTCTGTCGGGCCCTGTCGGGCCCTGTCGGGCTCTGTCAGGCTCTGTCGGGCTCTGTCGGGCTCTACTGGGCCCTGTCGGGCCCTGTCGGGCCCTGTCGGGCTCTACTGGGCTCTACTGGGCTCTATCGGGCTCTTTCGGGCTCTACTGGGCCCTGTCGGGCCCTGTTGGGCCCTGTCGGGCTCTGTCGGGCCCTGTCGGGCCCTGTCGGGCTCTGTCGGGCTCTGTCGGGCCCTGTCGGGCTCTGTCGGGCTCTGTCGGGCTCTGTCGGGCTCTGTCGGGCTCTACTGGGCCCTCTCGGGCCCTGTCGGGCTCTGTCGGGCTCTGTCGGGCTCTGTCGGGCTCTACTGGGCTCTGTCGGGCCCTGTCGGGCCCTGTCGGGCCCTGTCGGGCTCTGTCGGGCTCTGTCGGGCTCTACTGGGCCCTGTCGGGCCCTGTCGTGCTCTGTCGGGCTCTGTCGGGCCCTGTCGGGCTCTGTCGGGCTCTGTCGGGACCTGTCGGGCTCTGTCGGGCTCTGTCGGGCTCTGTCGGGCTCTACTGGGCTCTGTCGGGCTCTGTCGGGCTCTGTCGGGCTCTGTCGGGCTCTACTGGGCCCTGTCGGGCTCTGTCAGGCTCTGTCGGGCCCTCTCGGGCTCTGTAGGGCTCTGTCGGGCTCTGTCGGGCCCTGTCGGGCTCTGTTGGGCCCTGTCGGGCTCTACTGGGCCCTGTCGGGCTCTGTCAGGCTCTGTCGGGCCCTGTCGGGCTCTGTCGGGCTCTGTCGGGCTCAACTGGTCTCTGTCGGGCTCTGTCGGGTTCTGTCGGGCTCTGTCGGGCTCTGTCGGGCTCTGTCGGGCTCTACTGGGCTCTACTGGGCTCTGTCGGGCTCTGTCGGGCTCTGTCGGGCCCTGTCGGGCTCTGTCGGGCCCTGTCGGGCCCTGTCGGGCTCTGTCGGGCTCTGTCGGGCCCTGTCGGGCTCTGTCGGGCTCTGTCGGACTCTGTCGGGCTCTACTGGGCCCTGTCGGGTTCTGTGGGGCTCTGTCGGGCCCTGTCGGGTTCTGTCGGGCTCTGTCGGACCCTGTCGGGCTCTGTCGGGCTCTACTGGGCCCTGTCGGGCCCTGTCGGGCCCTGTCGTGCTCTGTCGGGCTCTGTCGGGCTCTGTCGGGCTCTACTGGGCTCTACTGGGCTCTGTCGGGCTCTACTGGGCCCTGTCGGGCCCTGTTGGGCTCTGTCGGGCTCTGTCGGGCTCTGTCGGGCTCTGTCGGGCCCTGTCGGGCTCTTGCGGGCTCTGTCGTGCCCTGTCGGGCCCTGTCGGGCTCTGTCGGGCCCTGTCGGGCTCTATCGGGCCCTGTCGGGCCCTGTCGGGCCCTGTCGGGCTCTGTCGGGCTCTGTCGGGCCCTGTCGGGCTCTGTCGGGCTCTGTCGGGCTCTATCGGGCTCTACTGGGCCCTGTCGGGCCCTGTCGGGCTCTGTCGGGCCCTGTCGGGCTCTGTCGGGCTCTGTCGGGCCCTGTCGGGCCCTGTCGGGCTCTGTCGGGCTCTGTTGGGCCCTGTCGGGCTCTGTCGGGCCCTGTCGGGCCCTGTCGGGCTCTGTCAGGCTCTGTCGGGCTCTGTCGGGCTCTACTGGGCCCTGTCGGGCTCTGTCGGGCTCTGTCGGTCTCTGTCGGGCTCTGTCGGGCTCTACTGGGCTCTGTCGGGCTCTGTCGGGCTCTGTCGGGCTCTACTGGGCTCTGTCGGGCTCTGTCGGGCCCTGTCGGGCTCTGTCGGGCTCTGTCGGGCCCTGTCGGGCCCTGTCGGGCTCTGTCGGGCCCTGTCGGGCTCTGTCGGGCTCTGTCGGGCTCTACTGGGCTCTGTCGGGCTCTGTCGGGCTCTGTCGGGCTCTGTCGGGCTCTACTGGGCCCTGTCGGGCTCTGTCGGGCTCTGTCGGGCCCTGTCGGGCTCTGTCGGACTCTGTCGGGCTCTACTGGGCCCTGTCGGACTCTGTCGGGCTCTGTCGGGCTTTGTCGGGCTCTGTCGGGCTCTGACGGGTTCTGTCGGGCTCTGTCGGGCTCTGTCGGGCTCTACTGGGCCCTGTCGGGCTCTGTCGGGCTCTGTCGGGCTCTGTCGGGCCCTGTCGGGCTCTGTCGGGCTCTTTCGGGCTCTGTCGGGCTCTACTGGGCCCTCTCGGGCCCTGTCGGGCTCTGTCGGGCTCTGTCGGGCTCTGTCGGGCTCTACTGGGCTCTGTCGGGCCCTGTCGGGCCCTGTCGGGCCCTGTCGGGCTCTGTCGGGCTCTGTCGGGCTCTACTGGGCCCTGTCGGGCCCTGTCGGGCTCTGTCGGGCTCTGTCGGGCCCTGTCGGGCTCTGTCGGGCTCTGTCGGGCCCTGTCGGGCTCTGTCGGGCTCTGTCGGGCTCTACTGGGCTCTGTCGGGCTCTGTCGGGCTCTGTCGGGCTCTGTCGGGCTCTACTGGGTCCTGTCGGGCTCTGTCAGGCTCTGTCGGGCCCTGTCGGGCTCTGTAGGGCTCTGTCAGGCTCTGTCGGGCCCTGTCGGGCTCTGTTGGGCCCTGTCGGGCTCTACTGGGCCCTGTCGGGCTCTGTCAGGCTCTGTCGGGCCCTGTCGGGCTCTGTCGGGCTCTGTTGGGCTCTACTGGGCCCTGTCGGGCCCTGTCGGGCTCTGTCGGGCTCTGTCGGGCTCTGTCGGGCTCAACTGGTCTCTGTCGGGCGCTGTCGGGTTCTGTCGGGCTCTGTCGGGCTCTGTCGGGCTCTGTCGGGCTCTACTGGGCTCTACTGGGCTCTGTCGGGCTCTGTCGGGCTCTGTCGGGCTCTACTGGGCCCTGTCGGGCCCTGTCGGGCCATGTCGGGCTCTGTCGGGCTCTGTCGGGCTCTGTCGGGCTCTACTGGGCTCTGTCGGGCTCTGTCGGGTTCTGTCGGGCTCTGTCGGGCTCTGTCGGGCTCTACTGGGCTCTGTCGGGCCCTGTCGGGCCCTGTCGGGCTCTGTCGGGCTCTGTCAGGCTCTGTCGGGCTCTACTGGGCTCTGTCGGGCCCTGTCGGGCCCTGTCGGGCTCTGTCGGGCTCTGTCAGGCTCTGTCGGGCTCTACTGGGCTCTGTCGGGCTCTGTCGGGCTCTGTCGGGCTCTGTTGGGCTCTGTCGGGCTCTACTGGGCTCTGTCGGGCTCTGTCGGGTTCTGTCGGGCTCTGTCGGGCTCTGTCGGGCTCTGTCGGGCTCTATCGGGCTCTACTGTGCCCTGTCGGGCCCTGTCGGGCTCTGTCGGGCTCTGTCGGGCCCTGTCGGGCCCTGTCGGGCTCTGTCGGGCTCTGTCGGGCCCTGTCGGGCTCTACTGGGCCCTGTCGGGCTCTGTCGGGCTCTGTCGGGCTCTGTCGGGCTCTACTGGGCACTGTCGGGCTCTGTCGGGCTCTGTCGGGCCCTGTCGGGCCCTGTCGGGCTCTGTCAGGCTCTGTCGGGCTCTGTCGGGCTCTACTGGGCCCTGTCGGGCCCTGTCGGGCCCTGTCGGGCTCTACTGGGCTCTACTGGGCTCTATCGGGCTCTTTCGGGCTCTACTGGGCCCTGTCGGGCCCTGTTGGGCCCTGTCGGGCTCTGTCGGGCCCTGTCGGGCCCTGTCGGGCTCTGTCGGGCTCTGTCGGGCCCTGTCGGGCTCTGTCGGGCTCTGTCGGGCTCTGTCGGGCTCTGTCGGGCTCTACTGGGCCCTCTCGGGCCCTGTCGGGCTCTGTCGGGCTCTGTCGGGCTCTGTCGGGCTCTACTGGGCTCTGTCGGGCCCTGTCGGGCCCTGTCGGGCCCTGTCGGGCTCTGTCGGGCTCTGTCGGGCTCTACTGGGCCCTGTCGGGCCCTGTCGTGCTCTGTCGGGCTCTGTCGGGCCCTGTCGGGCTCTGTCGGGCTCTGTCGGGACCTGTCGGGCTCTGTCGGGCTCTGTCGGGCTCTGTCGGGCTCTACTGGGCTCTGTCGGGCTCTGTCGGGCTCTGTCGGGCTCTGTCGGGCTCTACTGGGCCCTGTCGGGCTCTGTCAGGCTCTGTCGGGCCCTGTCGGGCTCTGTAGGGCTCTGTCGGGCTCTGTCGGGCCCTGTCGGGCTCTGTTGGGCCCTGTCGGGCTCTACTGGGCCCTGTCGGGCTCTGTCAGGCTCTGTCGGGCCCTGTCGGGCTCTGTCGGGCTCTGTCGGGCTCAACTGGTCTCTGTCGGGCTCTGTCGGGTTCTGTCGGGCTCTGTCGGGCTCTGTCGGGCTCTGTCGGGCTCTACTGGGCTCTACTGGGCTCTGTCGGGCTCTGTCGGGCTCTGTCGGGCTCTACTGGGCCCTGTCGGGCCCTGTCGGGCCATGTCGGGCTCTGTCGGGCTCTGTCGGGCTCTGTCGGGCTCTACTGGGCTCTGTCGGGCTCTGTCGGGTTCTGTCGGGCTCTGTCGGGCTCTGTCGGGCTCTACTGGGCTCTGTCGGGCCCTGTCGGGCCCTGTCGGGCTCTGTCGGGCCCTGTCGGGCCCTGTCGGGCTCTGTCGGGCTCTGTCGGGCTCTGTCGGGCTCTACTGGGCTCTGTCGGGCTCTGTCGGGCTCTGTCGGGCTCTACTGGGCCCTGTCGGGCCCTGTCGGGCCCTGTCGGGCTCTGTCGGGCTCTGTTGGGCTCTGTCGGGCTCTACTGGGCTCTGTCGGGCTCTGTCGGGTTCTGTCGGGCTCTGTCGGGCTCTGTCGGGCTCTATCGGGCTCTACTGGGCCCTGTCGGGCCCTGTCGGGCCCTGTCGGGCTCTGTCGGGCCCTGTCGGGCTCTGTCGGGCTCTGTCGGGCCCTGTCGGGCCCTGTCGTGCTCTGTCGGGCTCTGTCGGGCCCTGTCGGGCTCTACTGGGCCCTGTCGGGCTCTGTCGGGCTCTGTCGGGCTCTGTCGGGCTCTACTGGGCACTGTCGGGCTCTGTCGGGCTCTGTCGGGCCCTGTCGGGCCCTGTCGGGCTCTGTCAGGCTCTGTCGGGCTCTGTCGGGCTCTACTGGGCCCTGTCGGGCCCTGTCGGGCCCTGTCGGGCTCTACTGGGCTCTACTGGGCTCTATCGGGCTCTTTCGGGCTCTACTATGCCCTGTCGGGCCCTGTTGGGCCCTGTCGGGCTCTGTCGGGCCCTGTCGGGCCCTGTCGGGCTCTGTCGGGCTCTGTCGGTCCCTGTCGGGCTCTGTCGGGCTCTATCGGGCTCTGTCGGGCTCTACTGGGCTCTACTGGGCTCTGTCGGGCTCTGTCGGGCTCTACTGGGCCCTGTCGGACCCTGTCGGGCCCTGTCGGGCTCTGTCGGGCTCTACTGGGCTCTGTCGGGCTCTGTCGGGCTCTGTCGGGCTCTACTGGGCTCTGTCGGGCTCTGTCGGGCTCTACTGGGCCCTGTCGGGCTCTGTCGGGCCCTGTCGGGCTCTGTCGGGCCCTGTCGGGCCCTGTCGGGCCCTGTCGGGCTCTGTCGGGCCCCTGTCGGGCTCTGTCGGGCTCTGTCGGGCTCTGTCGGGCTCTACTGGGCTCTGTCGGGCTCTGTCGGGCTCTGTCGGGCTCTGTCGGGCTCTACTGGGCCCTGTCGGGCTCTGTCGGGCTCTGTCGGGCCCTGTCGGGCTCTGTCGGGCTCTGTCGGGCTCTGTCGGGCTCTACTGGGCCCTGTCGGACTCTGTCGGGCTCTGTCGGGCTTTGTCGGGCTCTGTCGGGCTCTGACGGGTTCTGTCGGGCTCTGTCGGGCTCTGTCGGGCTCTACTGGGCCCTGTCGGGCCCTGTCGGGCTCTGTCGGGCTCTGTCGGGCTCTGTCGGGCCCTGTCGGGCTCTGTCGGGCTCTGTCGGGCTCTGTCGGGCTCTACTGGGCCCTCTCGGGCCCTGTCGGGCTCTGTCGGGCTCTGTCGGGCTCTGTCGGGCTCTACTGGGCTCTCTCGGGCCCTGTCGGGCCCTGTCGGGCCCTGTCGGGCTCTGTCGGGCTCTGTCGGGGTCTACTGGGCCCTGTCGGGCCCTGTCGGGCTCTGTCGGGCTCTGTCGGGCCCTGTCGGGCTCTGTCGGCTCTGTCGGGCTCTGTCGGGCTCTACTGGGCTCTGTCGGGCTCTGTCGGGCTCTGTCGGGCTCTGTCGGGCTCTACTGGGCCCTGTCGGGCTCTGTCAGGCTCTGTCGGGCCCTGTCGGGATCTGTCGGGCTCTGTCGGGCTCTGTCGGGCCCTGTCGGGCCCTGTCGGGCTGTGTCGGGCTCTGTCGGGCCCTGTCGGGCTCTACTGGGCCCTGTCGGGCTCTGTCGGGCTCTGTCGGGCTCTGTCGGGCTCTACTGGGCACTGTCGGGCTCTGTCGGTCTCTGTCGGGCCCTGTCGGGCCCTGTCGGGCTCTGTCAGGCTCTGTCGGGCTCTGTCGGGCTCTACTGGGCCCTGTCGGGCCCTGTCGGGCCCTGTCGGGCTCTACTGGGCTCTACTGGGCTCTATCGGGCTCTTTCGGGCTCTACTGGGCCCTGTCGGGCCCTGTTGGGCCCTGTCGGGCTCTGTCGGGCCCTGTCGGGCCCTGTCGGGCTCTGTCGGGCTCTGTCGGTCCCTGTCGGGCTCTGTCGGGCTCTGTCGGGCTCTGTCGGGCTCTACTGGGCTCTGTCGGGCTCTGTCGGGCTCTGTCGGGCTCTACTGGGCCCTGTCGGACCCTGTCGGGCCCTGTCGGGCTCTGTCGGGCTCTACTGGGCTCTGTCGGGCTCTGTCGGGCTCTGTCGGGCTCTACTGGGCTCTGTCGGGCTCTGTCGGGCTCTGTCGGGCCCTGTCGGGCTCTGTCGGGCTCTGTCGGGCCCTGTCGGGCCCTGTCGGGCTCTGTCGGGCCCTGTCGGGCTCTGTCGGGCTCTGTCGGGCTCTACTGGGCTCTGTCGGGCTCTGTCGGGCTCTGTCGGGCTCTACTGGGCCCTGTCGGGCTCTGTCGGGCTCTGTCGGGCCCTGTCGGGCTCTGTCGGGCTCTGTCGGGCTCTGTCGGGCTCTACTGGGCCCTGTCGGACTCTGTCGGGCTCTGTCGGGCTTTGTCGGGCTCCGTCGGGCTCTGACGGGTTCTGTCGGGCTCTGTCGGGCTCTGTCGGGCTCTACTGGGCCCTGTCGGGCCCTGTCGGGCTCTGTCGGGCTCTGTCGGGCTCTGTCGGGCCCTGTTGGGCTCTGTCGGGCTCTGTCGGGCTCTGTCGGGCTCTACTGGGCCCTCTCGGGCCCTGTCGGGCTCTGTCGGGCTCTGTCGGGCTCTGTCGGGCTCTACTGGGCTCTGTCGGGCCCTGTCGGGCCCTGTCGGGCCCTGTCGGGCTCTGTCGGGCTCTGTCGGGCTCTACTGGGCCCTGTCGGGCCCTGTCGGGCTCTGTCGGGCTCTGTCGGGCCCTGTCGGGCTCTGTCGGGCTCTGTCGGGCCCTGTCGGGCTCTGTCGGGCTCTGTCGGGCTCTGTCGGGCTCTACTGGGCTCTGTCGGGCTCTGTCGGGCTCTGTCGGGCTCTACTGGGCCCTGTCGGGCTCTGTCAGGCTCTGTCGGGCCCTGTCGGGCTCTGTCGGGCTCTGTCGGGCTCTGTCGGGCCCTGTCGGGCTCTGTTGGGCCCTGTCGGGCCCTGTCGGGCCCTGTCGGGCTCTGTCGGGCTCTGTCGGGCCCTGTCGGGCTCTGTCGGGCTCTGTCGGGCCCTGTCGGGCTCTGTCGGGCTCTGTCGGGCTCTGTCGGGCTCTACTGGGCTCTGTCGGGCTCTGTCGGGCTCTGTCGGGCTCTACTGGGCCCTGTCGGGCCCTGTCGGGCTCTGTCAGGCTCTGTCGGGCTCTGTCGGGCTCAACTGGTCTCTGTCGGGCTCTGTCGGGTTCTGTCGGGCTCTGTCGGGCTCTGTCGGGCTCTGTCGGGCTCTACTGGGCTCTACTGGGCTCTGTCGGGCTCTGTCGGGCTCTACTGGACTCTGTCGGGCTCTGTCGGGCTCTGTCGGGCCCTGTCGGGCTCTGTCGGGCCCTGTCGGGCCCTGTCGGGCTCTGTCGGGCTCTGTCGGGCCCTGTCGGGCTCTGTCGGGCTCTGTCGGACTCTGTCGGGCTCTACTGGGCCCTGTCGGGTTCTGTGGGGCTCTGTCGGGCCCTGTCGGGTTCTGTCGGGCTCTGTCGGACCCTGTCGGGCTCTGTCGGGCTCTACTGGGCCCTGTCGGGCCCTGTCGGGCCCTGTCGGGCTCTGTCGGGCTCTGTCGGGCTCTGTCGGGCTCTACTGGGCTCTACTGGGCTCTGTCGGGCTCTACTGGGCCCTGTCGGGCCCTGTTGGGCTCTGTCGGGCTCTGTCGGGCTCTGTCGGGCTCTGTCGGGCCCTGTCGGGCTCTTGCGGGCTCTGTCGTGCCCTGTCGGGCCCTGTCGGGCTCTGTCGGGCCCTGTCGGGCTCTATCGGGCCCTGTCGGGCCCTGTCGGGCCCTGTCGGGCTCTGTCGGGCTCTGTCGGGCCCTGTCGGGCTCTGTCGGGCTCTGTCGGGCTCTATCGGGCTCTACTGGGCCCTGTCGGGCCCTGTCGGGCTCTGTCGGGCCCTGTCGGGCTCTGTCGGGCTCTGTCGGGCCCTGTCGGGCCCTGTCGGGCTCTGTCGGGCTCTGTTGGGCCCTGTCGGGCTCTGTCGGGCCCTGTCGGGCCCTGTCGGGCTCTGTCAGGCTCTGTCGGGCTCTGTCGGGCTCTACTGGGCCCTGTCGGGCTCTGTCGGGCTCTGTCGGTCTCTGTCGGGCTCTGTCGGGCTCTACTGGGCTCTGTCGGGCTCTGTCGGGCTCTGTCGGGCTCTACTGGGCCCTGTCGGGCTCTGTCGGGCCCTGTCGGGCTCTGTCGGGCTCTGTCGGGCCCTGTCGGGCCCTGTCGGGCTCTGTCGGGCCCTGTCGGGCTCTGTCGGACTCTGTCGGGCTCTACTGGGCCCTGTCGGACTCTGTCGGGCTCTGTCGGGCTTTGTCGGGCTCTGTCGGGCTCTGACGGGTTCTGTCGGGCTCTGTCGGGCTCTGTCGGGCTCTACTGGGCCCTCTCGGGCTCTGTCGGGCTCTGTCGGGCTCTGTCGGGCCCTGTCGGGCTCTGTCGGGCTCTTTCGGGCTCTGTCGGGCTCTACTGGGCCCTCTCGGGCCCTGTCGGGCTCTGTCGGGCTCTGTCGGGCTCTGTCGGGCTCTACTGGGCTCTGTCGGGCCCTGTCGGGCCCTGTCGGGCCCTGTCGGGCTCTGTCGGGCTCTGTCGGGCTCTACTGGGCCCTGTCGGGCCCTGTCGGGCTCTGTCGGGCTCTGTCGGGCCCTGTCGGGCTCTGTCGGGCTCTGTCGGGCCCTGTCGGGCTCTGTCGGGCTCTGTCGGGCTCTACTGGGCTCTGTCGGGCTCTGTCGGGCTCTGTCGGGCTCTGTCGGGCTCTACTGGGTCCTGTCGGGCTCTGTCAGGCTCTGTCGGGCCCTGTCGGGCTCTGTAGGGCTCTGTCAGGCTCTGTCGGGCCCTGTCGGGCTCTGTTGGGCCCTGTCGGGCTCTACTGGGCCCTGTCGGGCTCTGTCAGGCTCTGTCGGGCCCTGTCGGGCTCTGTCGGGCTCTGTCGGGCTCTACTGGGCCCTGTCGGGCCCTGTCGGGCTCTGTCGGGCTCTGTCGGGCTCTGTCGGGCTCAACTGGTCTCTGTCGGGCGCTGTCGGGTTCTGTCGGGCTCTGTCGGGCTCTGTCGGGCTCTGTCGGGCTCTACTGGGCTCTACTGGGCTCTGTCGGGCTCTGTCGGGCTCTGTCGGGCTCTACTGGGCCCTGTCGGGCCCTGTCGGGCCATGTCGGGCTCTGTCGGGCTCTGTCGGGCTCTGTCGGGCTCTACTGGGCTCTGTCGGGCTCTGTCGGGTTCTGTCGGGCTCTGTCGGGCTCTGTCGGGCTCTACTGGGCTCTGTCGGGCCCTGTCGGGCCCTGTCGGGCTCTGTCGGGCTCTGTCAGGCTCTGTCGGGCTCTACTGGGCTCTGTCGGGCTCTGTCGGGCTCTGTCGGGCTCTGTCGGGCTCTACTGGGCCCTGTCGGGCCCTGTCGGGCCCTGTCGGGCTCTGTCGGGCTCTGTTGGGCTCTGTCGGGCTCTACTGGGCTCTGTCGGGCTCTGTCGGGTTCTGTCGGGCTCTGTCGGGCTCTGTCGGGCTCTGTCGGGCTCTACTGGGCTCTGTCGGGCTCTGTCGGGCTCTGTCGGGCTCTACTGGGCCCTGTCGGGCTCTGTCGGGCTCTGACGGGCCCTGTCGGGCTCTGTCGGGCTCTGTCGGGCTCTGTCGGGCTCTACTGGGCCCTGTCGGACTCTGTCGGGCTCTGTCGGGCTTTGTCGGGCTCTGTCGGGCTCTGACGGGTTCTGTCGGGCTCTGTCGGGCTCTGTCGGGCTCTGTCGGGCCCTGTCGGGCTCTGTCGGGCTCTGTCGGGCTCTGTCGGGCTCTACTGGGCCCTCTCGGGCCCTGTCGGGCTCTGTCGGGCTCTGTCGGGCTCTGTCGGGCTCTACTGGGCTCTGTCGGGCCCTGTCGGGCCCTGTCGGGCCCTGTCGGGCTCTGTCGGGCTCTGTCGGGCTCTACTGGGCCCTGTCGGGCCCTGTCGGGCTCTGTCGGGCTCTGTCGGGCCCTGTCGGGCTCTGTCGGGCTCTGTCGGGCTCTGTCGGGCTCTGCTGGGCTCTGTCGGGCTCTGTCGGGCTCTGTCGGGCTCTACTGGGCCCTGTCGGGCTCTGTCAGGCTCTGTCGGGCCCTGTCGGGCTCTGTCGGGCTCTGTCGGGCTCTGTCGGGCCCTGTCGGGCTCTGTCGGGCTCTGTCGGGCTCTGTCGGGCTCTGTCGGGCTCTACTGGGCTCTGTCGGGCTCTACTGGGACCTGTCGGGCTCTGTCGGGCTCTGTCGGGCTCTGTCGGGCCCTGTCGGGCTCTATCGGGCTCTGTCGGGCCCTGTCGGGCTCTGTCGGGCTCTGTCGGGCGCTGTCGGGCTCTGTCGGGTTCTGTCGGGCTCTGTCGGGCTCTGTCGGGCTCTACTGGGCCCTGTCGGGCTCTGTCGGGCTCTGTCGGGCTCTGTCGGGCCCTGTCGGGCCCTGTCGGGCTCTGTCGGGCTCTGTCGGGCCCTGTCGGGCTCTACTGGGCCCTGTCGGGCTCTGTCGGGCTCTGTCGGGCTCTGTCGGGCTCTACTGGGCACTGTCGGGCTCTGTCGGTCTCTGTCGGGCCCTGTCGGGCCCTGTCGGGCTCTGTCAGGCTCTGTCGGGCTCTGTCGGGCTCTACTGGGCCCTGTCGGGCCCTGTCGGGCCCTGTCGGGCTCTACTGGGCTCTACTGGGCTCTATCGGGCTCTTTCGGGCTCTACTGGGCCCTGTCGGGCCCTGTTGGGCCCTGTCGGGCTCTGTCGGGCCCTGTCGGGCCCTGTCGGGCTCTGTCGGGCTCTGTCGGTCCCTGTCGGGCTCTGTCGGGCTCTGTCGGGCTCTGTCGGGCTCTACTGGGCTCTACTGGGCTCTGTCGGGCTCTGTCGGGCTCTACTGGGCCCTGTCGGACCCTGTCGGGCCCTGTCGGGCTCTGTCGGGCTCTACTGGGCTCTGTCGGGCTCTGTCGGGCTCTACTGGGCCCTGTCGGGCTCTGTCGGGCTCTACTGGGCTCTACTGGGCTCTGTCGGGCTCTGTCGGGCTCTACTGGGCCCTGTCGGACCCTGTCGGGCCCTGTCGGGCTCTGTCGGGCTCTACTGGGCTCTGTCGGGCTCTGTCGGGCTCTGTCGGGCTCTACTGGGCTCTGTCGGGCTCTGTCGGGCTCTGTCGGGCTCTACTGGGCCCTGTCGGGCTCTGTCGGGCCCTGTCGGGCTCTGTCGGGCTCTGTCGGGCCCTGTCGGGCCCTGTCGGGCTCTGTCGGGCCCTGTCGGGCTCTGTCGGGCTCTGTCGGGCTCTACTGGGCTCTGTCGGGCTCTGTCGGGCTCTGTCGGGCTCTGTCGGGCTCTACTGGGCCCTGTCGGGCTCTGTCGGGCTCTGTCGGGCTCTGTCGGGCTCTGTCGGGCTCTGTCGGGCTCTGTCGGGCTCTACTGGGCCCTGTCGGACTCTGTCGGGCTCTGTCGGGCTTTGTCGGGCTCTGTCGGGCTCTGACGGGTCCTGTCGGGCTCTGTCGGGCTCTGTCGGGCTCTACTGGGCCCTGTCGGGCTCTGTCGGGCTCTGTCGGGCTCTGTCGGGCCCTGTCGGGCTCTGTCGGGCTCTGTCGGGCTCTACTGGGCCCTCTCGGGCCCTGTCGGGCTCTGTCGGGCTCTGTCGGGCTCTGTCGGGCTCTACTGGGCTCTGTCGGGCCCTGTCGGGCCCTGTCGGGCCCTGTCGGGCTCTGTCGGGCTCTGTCGGGCTCTGTCGGGCTCTGTCGGGCCCTGTCGGGCTCTGTCGGGCTCTGTCGGGCTCTGTCGGGCTCTACTGGGCTCTGTCGGGCTCTGTCGGGCTCTGTCGGGCTCTACTGGGCCCTGTCGGGCTCTGTCAGGCTCTGTCGGGCCCTGTCGGGCTCTGTCGGGCTCTGTCGGGCTCTGTCGGGCCCTGTCGGGCTCTGTTGGGCCCTGTCGGGCCCTGTCGGGCTCTGTAGGGCTCTGTCGGGCTCTGTCGGGCTCTACTGGGCTCTGTCGGGCTCTACTGGGACCTGTCGGGCTCTGTCGGGCTCTGTCGGGCCCTGTCGGGCTCTATCGGGCTCTGTCGGGCCCTGTCGGGCTCTGTCGGGCTCTGTCGGGCGCTGTCGGGCTCTGTCGGGTTCTGTCGGGCTCTGTCGGGCTCTGTCGGGCTCTACTGGGCCCTGTCGGGCCCTGTCGGGCTCTGTCGGGCTCTGTCGGGCTCTGTCGGGCTCAACTGGTCTCTGTCGGGCTCTGTCGGGTTCTGTCGGGCTCTGTCGGGCTCTGTCGGGCTCTGTCGGGCTCTACTGGGCTCTACTGGGCTCTGTCGGGCTCTGTCGGGCTCTACTGGACTCTGTCGGGCTCTGTCGGGCTCTGTCGGGCCCTGTCGGGCTCTGTCGGGCCCTGTCGGGCTCTGTCGGGCCCTGTCGGGCCCTGTCGGGCTCTGTCGGGCTCTGTCGGGCCCTGTCGGGCTCTGTCGGGCTCTGTCGGACTCTGTCGGGCTCTACTGGGCCCTGTCGGGTTCTGTGGGGCTCTGTCGGGCCCTGTCGGGCTCTGTCGGGCTCTGTCGGGCCCTGTCGGGCTCTGTCGGGCTCTACTGGGCCCTGTCGGGCCCTGTCGGGCCCTGTCGGGCTCTGTCGGGCTCTGTCGGGCTCTGTCGGGCTCTACTGGGCTCTGTCGGGCTCTACTGGGCCCTGTCGGGCCCTGTTGGGCTCTGTCGGGCTCTGTCGGGCTCTGTCGGGCTCTGTCGGGCCCTGTCGGGCTCTTTCGGGCTCTGTCGTGCCCTGTCGGGCCCTGTCGGGCTCTGTCGGACTCTGTCGGGCTCTACTGGGCCCTGTCGGGTTCTGTGGGGCTCTGTCGGGCCCTGTCGGGCTCTGTCGGGCTCTGTCGGGCCCTGTCGGGCTCTGTCGGGCTCTACTGGGCCCTGTCGGGCCCTGTCGGGCCCTGTCGGGCTCTGTCGGGCTCTGTCGGGCTCTGTCGGGCTCTACTGGGCTCTACTGGGCTCTGTCGGGCTCTACTGGGCCCTGTCGGGCCCTGTTGGGCTCTGTCGGGCTCTGTCGGGCTCTGTCGGGCTCTGTCGGGCCCTGTCGGGCTCTTTCGGGCTCTGTCGTGCCCTGTCGGGCCCTGTCGGGCTCTGTCGGGCCCTGTCGGGCTCTATCGGGCCCTGTCGGGCCCTGTCGGGCCCTGTCGGGCTCTGTCGGGCTCTGTCGGACCCTGTCGGGCTCTGTCGGGCTCTGTCGGGCTCTATCGGGCTCTACTGGGCCCTGTCGGGCCCTGTCGGGCCCTGTCGGGCTCTGTCGGGCTCTGTTGGGCCCTGTCGGGCTCTGTCGGGCCCTGTCGGGCCCTGTCGGGCTCTGTCAGGCTCTGTCGGGCTCTGTCGGGCTCTACTGGGCCCTGTCGGGCTCTGTCGGGCTCTGTCGGGCTCTGTCGGGCTCTGTCGGGCTCTACTGGGCTCTGTCGGGCTCTGTCGGGCTCTGTCGGGCTCTACTGGGCCCTGTCGGGCTCTGTCGGGCCCTGTCGGGCTCTGTCGGGCTCTGTCGGGCCCTGTCGGGCCCTGTCGGGCTCTGTCGGGCCCTGTCGGGCTCTGTCGGGCTCTGTCGGGCTCTGTCGGGCTCTACTGGGCTCTGTCGGGCTCTGTCGGGCTCTGTCGGGCTCTGTCGGGCTCTACTGGGCCCTGTCGGGCTCTGTCGGGCTCTGTCGGGCCCTGTCGGGCTCTGTCGGGCTCTGTCGGGCTCTACTGGGCCCTGTCGGACTCTGTCGGGCTCTGTCGGGCTTTGTCGGGCTCTGTCGGGCTCTGACGGGTTCTGTCGGGCTCTGTCGGGCTCTGTCGGGCTCTACTGGGCCCTGTCGGGCTCTGTCGGGCTCTGTCGGGCTCTGTCGGGCCCTGTCGGGCTCTGTCGGGCTCTGTCGGGCTCTGTCGGGCTCTACTGGGCCCTCTCGGGCCCTGTCGGGCTCTGTCGGGCTCTGTCGGGCTCTGTCGGGCTCTACTGGGCTCTGTCGGGCCCTGTCGGGCCCTGTCGGGCCCTGTCGGGCTCTGTCGGGCTCTGTCGGGCTCTACTGGGCCCTGTCGGGCCCTGTCGGGCTCTGTCGGGCTCTGTCGGGCCCTGTCGGGCTCTGTCGGGCTCTGTCGGGCCCTGTCGGGCTCTGTCGGGCTCTGTCGGGCTCTGTCGGGCTCTACTGGGCTCTGTCGGGCTCTGTCGGGCTCTGTCGGGCTCTGTCGGGCTCTACTGGGCCCTGTCGGGCTCTGTCAGGCTCTGTCGGGCCCTGTCGGGCTCTGTCGGGCTCTGTCGGGCTCTGTCGGGCTCTGTCGGGCTCTGTTGGGCCCTGTCGGGCCCTGTCGGGCTCTGTAGGGCTCTGTCGGGCTCTGTCGGGCTCTACTGGGCTCTGTCGGGCTCTACTGGGCTCTACTGGGACCTGTCGGGCTCTGTCGGGCTCTGTCGGGCCCTGTCGGGCTCTATCGGGCTCTGTCGGGCCCTGTCGGGCTCTGTCGGGCTCTGTCGGGCTCTGTCGGGCTCTACTGGGCTCTGTCGGGCTCTGTCGGGCTCTGTCGGGCTCTACTGGGCCCTGTCGGGCCCTGTGGGGCTCTGTCGGGCTCTGTCGGGCTCTGTCGGGCTCAACTGGTCTCTGTCGGGCTCTGTCGGGTTCTGTCGGGCTCTGTCGGGCTCTGTCGGGCTCTGTCGGGCTCTACTGGGCTCTACTGGGCTCTGTCGGGCTCTGTCGGGCTCTACTGGACTCTGTCGGGCTCTGTCGGGCTCTGTCGGGCCCTGTCGGGCTCTGTCGGGCCCTGTCGGGCCCTGTCGGGCTCTGTCGGGCTCTGTCGGGCCCTGTCGGGCTCTGTCGGGCTCTGTCGGACTCTGTCGGTCTCTACTGGGCCCTGTCGGGCCCTGTCGGGCTCTGTCGGGCCCTGTCGGGCCCTGTCGGGCCCTGTCGGGCTCTGTCGGGCCCTGTCGGGCTCTGTCGGGCTCTGTCGGGCTCTGTCGGGCTCTACTGGGCTCTACTGGGCTCTGTCGGGCTCTACTGGGCCCTGTCGGGCCCTGTTGGGCTCTGTCGGGCTCTGTCGGGCTCTGTCGGGCTCTGTCGGGCCCTGTCGGGCTCTTTCGCGCTCTGTCGTGCCCTGTCGGGCCCTGTCGGGCTCTGTCGGGCCCTGTCGGGCTCTATCGGGCCCTGTTGGGCCCTGTCGGGCCCTGTCGGGCTCTGTCGGGCTCTGTCGGGCCCTGTCGGGCTCTGTCGGGCTCTGTCGGGCTCTATCGGGCTCTACTGGGCCCTGTCGGGCCCTGTCGGGCTCTGTCGGGCCCTGTCGGGCTCTGTCGGGCTCTGTCGGGCCCTGTCGGGCCCTGTCGGGCTCTGTCGGGCTCTGTTGGGCCCTGTCGGGCTCTGTCGGGCCCTGTCGGGCCCTGTCGGGCTCTGTCAGGCTCTGTCGGGCTCTGTCGGGCTCTACTGGGCCCTGTCGGGCCCTGTCGGGCCCTGTCGGGCTCTACTGGGCTCTATCGGGCTCTTTCGGGCTCTACTGGGCACTGTCGGGCCCTGTCGGGCCCTGTCGGGCTCTGTCGGGCCCTGTCGGGCCCTGTCGGGCTCTGTCGGGCTCTGTCGGGCCCTGTCGGGCTCTGTCGGGCTCTGTCGGGCTCTGTCGGGCTCTACTGGGCTCTACTGGGCTCTGTCGGGCTCTGTCGGGCTCTACTGGGCCCTGTCGGGCCCTGTCGGGCCCTGTCGGGCTCTACTGGGCTCTGTCGGGCTCTGTCGGGCTCTGTCGGGCTCTGTCGGGCTCTACTGGGCCCTGTCGGGCTCTGTCGGGCTCTGTGGGGCCCTGTCGGGCTCTGTCGGGATCTGTCGGGCTCTGTCGGGCCCTGTCGGGCTCTGTCGGGCCCTGTCGGGCCCTGTCGGGCTCTGTCGGGCTCTGTCGGGCCCTGTCGGGCTCTACTTGGCCCTGTCGGGCTCTGTCGGGCTCTGTCGGGCCCTGTCGGGCTCTGTCGGGCTCTACTGGGCCCTGTCGGGCCCTGTCAGGCCCTGTCGGGCTCTGTCGGGCTCTGTCGGGCTCTGTCGGGCTCTACTGGGCTCTACTGGGCTCTGTCGGGCTCTACTGGGCCCTGTCGGGCCCTGTCGGGCTCTGTCGGGCTCTACTGGGCCCTGTCGGGCTCTGTCAGGCTCTGTCGGGCCCTGTCGGGCTCTGTCGGGCTCTGTCGGGCTCTGTCGGGCCCTGTCGGGCTCTACTGGGCTCTACTGGGCCCTGTCGGGCTCTGTCGGGCTCTGTCGGGCCCTGTCGGGCTCTGTCGGGCTCTGCCGGGCCCTGTCGGGCTCTGTCGGGCTCTGTCGGGCTCTGTCGGGCTCTACTGGGCTCTGTCGGGCTATGTCGGGCTCTGTCGGGCTCTACTGGGCCCTGTCGGGCCCTGTCGGGCTCTGTCGGGCTCTGTCGGGCTCTGTCGGGCTCAACTGGTCTCTGTCGGGCTCTGTCGGGTTCTGTCGGGCTCTGTCGGGCTCTGTCGGGCTCTGTCGGGCTCTACTGGGCTCTGTCGGGCTCTGTCGGGCTATGTCGGGCTCTGTCGGGCTCTACTGGGCCCTGTCGGGCCCTGTCGGGCTCTGTCGGGCTCTGTAGGGCTCTGTCGGGCTCAACTGGTCTCTGTCGGGCTCTGTCGGGCTCTGTCGGGCTCTGTCGGGCTCTGTCGGGCCCTGTCGGGCTCTGTCGGGCCCTGTCGGGCCCTGTCGGGCTCTGTCGGGCTCTGTCGGGCCCTGTCGGGCTCTGTCGGGCTCTGTCGGGCTCTGTCGGGCTCTACTGGGCCCTGTCGGGTTCTGTGGGGCTCTGTCGGGCCCTGTCGGGCTCTGTCGGGCTCTGTCGGGCCCTGTCGGGCTCTGTCCGGCTCTACTGGGCCCTGTCGGGCCCTGTCGGGCCCTGTCGGGCTCTGTCGGGCTCTGTCGGGCTCTGTCGGGCTCTACTGGGCTCTACTGGGCTCTGTCGGGCTCTACTGGGCCCTGTCGGGCCCTGTTGGGCTCTGTCGGGCTCTGTCGGGCTCGGTCGGGCTCTGTCGGGCCCTGTCGGGCTCTTTCGGGATCTGTCGTGCCCTGTCGGGCCCTGTCGGGCTCTGTCGGGCTCTGTCGGGCTCTATCGGGCTCTACTGGGCCCTGTCGGGCCCTGTCGGGCCCTGTCGGGCCCTGTCGGGCTCTGTCGGGCCCTGTCGGGCCCTGTCGGGCTCTGTCGGGCTCTGTCGGGCCCTGTCGGGCTCTGTCGGGCCCTGTCGGGCCCTGTCGGGCTCTGTCAGGCTCTGTCGGGCTCTGTCGGGCTCTACTGGGCCCTGTCGGGCCCTGTCGGGCCCTGTCGGGCTCTACTGGGCTCTACTGGGCTCTATCGGGCTCTTTCGGGCTCTACTGGGCCCTGTCGGGCCCTGTCGGGCCCTGTCGGGCTCTGTCGGGCTCTGTCGGGCTCTGTCGGGCTCTACTGGGCTCTACTGGGCTCTGTCGGGCTCTGTCGGGCTCTACTGGGCCCTGTCGGGCCCTGTCGGGCCCTGTCGGGCTCTGTCGGGCTCTGTCGGGCTCTACTGGGCTCTGTCGGGCTCTGTCGGGCTCTGTCGGGCTCTGTCGGGCTCTACTGGGCCCTGTCGGGCTCTGTCGGGCTCTGTGGGGCCCTGTCGGGCTCTGTCGGGCTCTGTCGGGCCCTGTCGGGCCCTGTCGGGCTCTGTCGGGTTCTGTCGGGCCCTGTCGGGCTCTACTGGGCCCTGTCGGGCTCTGTCGGGCTCTGTCGGGCTCTGTCGGGCTCTGTCGGGCCCTGTCGGGCTCTACTGGGCCCTGTCGGGCTCTGTCGGGCTCTGTCGGGCCCTGTCGGGCTCTGTCGGGCCCTGTCGGGCTCTGTCGGGCTCTGTCGGGCTCTGTCGGGCTCTACTGGGCTCTACTGGGCTCTGTCGGGCTCTACTGGGCCCTGTCGGGCCCTGTTGGGCTCTGTCGGGCTCTGTCGGGCTCTGTCGGGCTCTGTCGGGCCCTGTCGGGCTCCTTCGGGCTCTGTCGTGCCCTGTCGGGCCCTGTCGGGCTCTGTCGGGCCCTGTCGGGCTCTATCGGGCCCTGTCGGGCTCTATCGGGCCCTGTCGGGCCCTGTCGGGCCCTGTTGGGCTCTGTCGGGCTCTGTCGGGCCCCTGTCGGGCTCTGTCGGGCTCTGTCGGGCTCTATCGGGCTCTGTCGGGGCCCTGTCGGGCCCTGTCGGCCTCTACTGGGCTCTACTGGGACCTGTCGGGCTCTGTCGGGCTCTGTCGGGCCCTGTCGGGCTCTATCGGGCTCTGTCGGCCCTGTCGGGCTCTGTCGGGCTCTGTCGGGCTCTGTCGGGCTCTACTGGGCTCTGTCGGGCTCTGTCGGGCTCTGTCGGGCCTCTACTGGGCCCTGTCGGGCCCTGTGGGGCTCTGTCGGGCTCTGTCGGGCTCTGTCGGGCTCAACTGGTCTCTGTCGGGCCTGTCGGGTTCTGTCGGGCTCTGTCGGGCTCTGTCGGGCTCTGTCGGGCTCTACTGGGCTCTACTGGGCTCTGTCGGGCTCTGTCGGGCTCTACTGGACTCTGTCGGGCTCTGTCGGGCTCTGTCGGGCCCTGTCGGGCTCTGTCGGGCCCTGTCGGGCCCTGTCGGGCTCTGTCGGGCTCTGTCGGCCCTGTCGGGCTCTGTCGGGCTCTGTCGGACTCTGTCGGTCTCTACTGGGCCCTGTCGGGCCCTGTCGGGCTCTGTCGGGCCCTGTCGGGCCCTGTCGGGCCCTGTCGGGCTCTGTCGGGCCCTGTCGGGCTCTGTCGGGCTCTGTCGGGCTCTGTCGGGCTCTACTGGGCTCTACTGGGCTCTGTCGGGCTCTACTGGGCCCTGTCGGGCCCTGTTGGGCTCTGTCGGGCTCTGTCGGGCTCTGTCGGGCTCTGTCGGGCCCTGTCGGGCTCTTTCGCGCTCTGTCGTGCCCTGTCGGGCCCTGTCGGGCTCTGTCGGGCCCTGTCGGGCTCTATCGGGCCCTGTTGGGCCCTGTCGGGCCCTGTCGGGCTCTGTCGGGCTCTGTCGGGCCCTGACGGGCTCTGTCGGGCTCTGTCGGGCTCTATCGGGCTCTACTGGGCCCTGTCGGGCCCTGTCGGGCTCTGTCGGGCCCTGTCGGGCTCTGTCGGGCTCTGTCGGGCCCTGTCGGGCCCTGTCGGGCTCTGTCGGGCTCTGTTGGGCCCTGTCGGGCTCTGTCGGGCCCTGTCGGGCCCTGTCGGGCTCTGTCAGGCTCTGTCGGGCTCTGTCGGGCTCTACTGGGCCCTGTCGGGCCCTGTCGGGCCCTGTCGGGCTCTACTGGGCTCTATCGGGCTCTTTCGGGCTCTACTGGGCACTGTCGGGCCCTGTCGGGCCCTGTCGGGCTCTGTCGGGCCCTGTCGGGCCCTGTCGGGCTCTGTCGGGCTCTGTCGGGCCCTGTCGGGCTCTGTCGGGCTCTGTCGGGCTCTGTCGGGCTCTACTGGGCTCTACTGGGCTCTGTCGGGCTCTGTCGGGCTCTACTGGGCCCTGTCGGGCCCTGTCGGGCCCTGTCGGGCTCTACTGGGCTCTGTCGGGCTCTGTCGGGCTCTGTCGGGCTCTGTCGGGCTCTACTGGGCCCTGTCGGGCTCTGTCGGGCTCTGTGGGGCCCTGTCGGGCTCTGTCGGGATCTGTCGGGCTCTGTCGGGCCCTGTCGGGCTCTGTCGGGCCCTGTCGGGCCCTGTCGGGCTCTGTCGGGCTCTGTCGGGCCCTGTCGGGCTCTACTTGGCCCTGTCGGGCTCTGTCGGGCTCTGTCGGGCCCTGTCGGGGCTCTGTCGGGCTCTACTGGGCCCTGTCGGGCCCTGTCAGGCCCTGTCGGGCTCTGTCGGGCTCTGTCGGGCTCTGTCGGGCTCTACTGGGCTCTACTGGGCTCTGTCGGGCTCTACTGGGCCCTGTCGGGCCCTGTCGGGCTCTGTCGGGCTCTACTGGGCCCTGTCGGGCTCTGTCAGGCTCTGTCGGGCCCTGTCGGGCTCTGTCGGGCTCTGTCGGGCTCTGTCGGGCCCTGTCGGGCTCTACTGGGCTCTACTGGGCCCTGTCGGGCTCTGTCGGGCTCTGTCGGGCCCTGTCGGGCTCTGTCGGGCTCTGCCGGGCCCTGTCGGGCTCTGTCGGGCTCTGTCGGGCTCTGTCGGGCTCTACTGGGCTCTGTCGGGCTATGTCGGGCTCTGTCGGGCTCTACTGGGCCCTGTCGGGCCCTGTCGGGCTCTGTCGGGCTCTGTCGGGCTCTGTCGGGCTCAACTGGTCTCTGTCGGGCTCTGTCGGGTTCTGTCGGGCTCTGTCGGGCTCTGTCGGGCTCTGTCGGGCTCTACTGGGCTCTGTCGGGCTCTGTCGGGCTATGTCGGGCTCTGTCGGGCTCTACTGGGCCCTGTCGGGCCCTGTCGGGCTCTGTCGGGCTCCTGTAGGCTCTGTCGGGCTCAACTGGTCTCTGTCGGGCTCTGTCGGGCTCTGTCGGGCTCTGTCGGGCTCTGTCGGGCCCTGTCGGGCTCTGTCGGGCCCTGTCGGGCCCTGTCGGGCTCTGTCGGGCTCTGTCGGGCCCTGTCGGGCTCTGTCGGGCTCTGTCGGGCTCTACTGGGCCCTGTCGCGTTCTGTGGGGCTCTGTCGGGCCCTGTCGGGCTCTGTCGGGCTCTGTCGGGCCCTGTCGGGCTCTGTCCGGCTCTACTGGGCCCTGTCGGGCCCTGTCGGGCCCTGTCGGGCTCTGTCGGGCTCTGTCGGGCTCTGTCGGGCTCTACTGGGCTCTACTGGGCTCTGTCGGGCTCTACTGGGCCCTGTCGGGCCCTGTTGGGCTCTGTCGGGCTCTGTCGGGCTCGGTCGGGCTCTGTCGGGCCCTGTCGGGCTCTTTCGGGATCTGTCGTGCCCTGTCGGGCCCTGTCGGGCTCTGTCGGGCTCTGTCGGGCTCTATCGGGCTCTACTGGGCCCTGTCGGGCCCTGTCGGGCCCTGTCGGGCCCTGTCGGGCTCTGTCGGGCCCTGTCGGGCCCTGTCGGGCTCTGTCGGGCTCTGTCGGGCCCTGTCGGGCTCTGTCGGGCCCTGTCGGGCCCTGTCGGGCTCTGTCAGGCTCTGTCGGGCTCTGTCGGGCTCTACTGGGCCCTGTCGGGCCCTGTCGGGCCCTGTCGGGCTCTACTGGGCTCTACTGGGCTCTATCGGGCTCTTTCGGGCTCTACTGGGCCCTGTCGGGCCCTGTCGGGCCCTGTCGGGCTCTGTCGGGCTCTGTCGGGCTCTGTCGGGCTCTACTGGGCTCTACTGGGCTCTGTCGGGCTCTGTCGGGCTCTACTGGGCCCTGTCGGGCCCTGTCGGGCCCTGTCGGGCTCTGTCGGGCTCTGTCGGGCTCTACTGGGCTCTGTCGGGCTCTGTCGGGCTCTGTCGGGCTCTGTCGGGCTCTACTGGGCCCTGTCGGGCTCTGTCGGGCTCTGTGGGGCCCTGTCGGGCTCTGTCGGGCTCTGTCGGGCCCTGTCGGGCCCTGTCGGGCTCTGTCGGGTTCTGTCGGGCCCTGTCGGGCTCTACTGGGCCCTGTCGGGCTCTGTCGGGCTCTGTCGGGCTCTGTCGGGCTCTGTCGGGCCCTGTCGGGCTCTACTGGGCCCTGTCGGCTCTGTCGGGCTCTGTCGGGCCCTGTCGGGCTCTGTCGGGCCCTGTCGGGCTCTGTCGGGCTCTGTCGGGCTCTGTCGGGCTCTACTGGGCTCTACTGGGCTCTGTCGGGCTCTACTGGGCCCTGTCGGGCCCTGTTGGGCTCTGTCGGGCTCTGTCGGGCTCTGTCGGGCTCTGTCGGGCCCTGTCGGGCTCCTTCGGGCTCTGTCGTGCCCTGTCGGGCCCTGTCGGGCTCTGTCGGGCCCTGTCGGGCTCTATCGGGCCCTGTCGGGCTCTATCGGGCCCTGTCGGGCCCTGTCGGGCCCTGTTGGGCTCTGTCGGGCTCTGTCGGGCCCTGTCGGGCTCTGTCGGGCTCTGTCGGGCTCTATCGGGCTCTGTCGGGCCCTGTCGGGCCCTGTCGGGCTCTGTCGGGCTCTGTCGGGCCCTGTCGGGCCCTGTCGGGCTCTGTCGGGCTCTGTTGGGCCCTGTCGGGCTCTGTCGGGCCCTGTCGGGCCCTGTCGGGCTCTGTCAGGCTCTGTCGGGCTCTGTCGGGCTCTACTGGGCCCTGTCGGGCCCTGTCGGCCCTGTCGGGCTCTACTGGGCTCTATCGGGCTCTTTCGGGCTCTACTGGGCCCTGTCGGGCCCTGTCGGGCCCTGTCGGGCTCTGTCGGGCCCTGTCGGGCCCTGTCGGGCTCTGTCGGGCTCTGTCGGGCCCTGTCGGGCTCTTTCGGGCTCTGTCGGGCTCTGTCGGGCTCTACTGGGCTCTACTGGGCTCTGTCGGGCTCTGTCGGGCTCTACTGGGCCCTGTCGGGCCCTGTCGGGCCCTGTCGGGCTCTACTGGGCTCTGTCGGGCTCTGTCGGGCTCTGTCGGGCTCTGTCGGGCTCTACTGGGCCCTGTCGGGCTCTGTCGGGCTCCTGTGGGGCCCTGTCGGGCTCTGTCGGGCTCTGTCGGGCTCTACTGGGCCCTGTCGGGCTCTGTCGGGCTCTGTCGGGCTCTGTCGGGCTCTGTCGGGCTCTGTCGGGCTCTACTGGGCTCTACTGGGCTCTGTCGGGCTCTGTCGGGCTCTACTGGGCCCTGTCGGGCCCTGTCGGGCCCTGTCGGGCTCTGTCGGGCCCTGTCGGGCTCTACTGGGCTCTGTCGGGCTCTGTCGGGCTCTGTCGGGCTCTGTCGGGCTCTACTGGGCCCTGTCGGGCTCTGTCGGGCTCTGTGGGCCCTGTCGGGCTCTGTCGGGATCTGTCGGGCTCTGTCGGGCCCTGCGGGCTCTGTCGGGCCCTGTCGGGCCCTGTCGGGCTCTGTCGGGCTCTGTCGGGCCCTGTCGGGCTCTACTTGGCCCTGTCGGGCTCTGTCGGGCTCTGTCGGGCCCTGTCGGGCTCTGTCGGGCTCTACTGGGCCCTGTCGGGCCCTGTCAGGCCCTGTCGGCTCTGTCGGGCTCTGTCGGGCTCTGTCGGGCTCTACTGGGCTCTACTGGGCTCTGTCGGGCTCTACTGGGCCCTGTCGGGCCCTGTCGGGCTCTGTCGGGCTCTACTGGGCCCTGTCGGGCTCTGTCAGGCTCTGTCGGGCCCTGTCGGGCTCTGTCGGGCTCTGTCGGGCTCTGTCGGGCCCTGTCGGGCTCTACTGGGCTCTACTGGGCCCTGTCGGGCTCTGTCGGGCTCTGTCGGGCCCTGTCGGGCTCTGTCGGCTCTGCCGGGCCCTGTCGGGCTCTGTCGGGCTCTGTCGGGCTCTGTCGGGCTCTACTGGGCTCTGTCGGGCTATGTCGGGCTCTGTCGGGCTCTACTGGGCCCTGTCGGGCCCTGTCGGGCTCTGTCGGGCTCTGTCGGGCTCTGTCGGGCTCAACTGGTCTCTGTCGGGCTCTGTCGGGTTCTGTCGGGCTCTGTCGGGCTCTGTCGGGCTCTGTCGGGCTCTACTGGGCTCTGTCGGGCTCTGTCGGGCTATGTCGGGCTCTGTCGGGCTCTACTGGGCCCTGTCGGGCCCTGTCGGGCTCTGTCGGGCTCTGTAGGGCTCTGTCGGCTCAACTGGTCTCTGTCGGGCTCTGTCGGGCTCTGTCGGGCTCTGTCGGGCTCTGTCGGGCCCTGTCGGGCTCTGTCGGGCCCTGTCGGGCCCTGTCGGGCTCTGTCGGGCTCTGTCGGGCCCTGTCGGGCTCTGTCGGGCTCTGTCGGGCTCTGTCGGGCTCTACTGGGCCCTGTCGGGTTCTGTGGGGCTCTGTCGGGCCCTGTCGGGCTCTGTCGGGCTCTGTCGGGCCTGTCGGGCTCTGTCCGGCTCTACTGGGCCTGTCGGGGCCCTGTCGGGCCCTGTCGGGCTCTGTCGGGCTCTGTCGGGCTCTGTCGGGCTCTACTGGGCTCTACTGGGCTCTGTCGGGCTCTACTGGGCCCTGTCGGGCCCTGTTGGGCTCTGTCGGGCTCTGTCGGGCTCGGTCGGGCTCTGTCGGGCCCTGTCGGGCTCTTTCGGGATCTGTCGTGCCCTGTCGGGCCTGTCGGGCTCTGTCGGGCTCTGTCGGGCTCTATCGGGCTCTACTGGGCCCTGTCGGGCCCTGTCGGGCCTGTCGGGCCCTGTCGGGCTCTGTCGGGCCCTGTCGGGCCCTGTCAGGCTCTGTCGGGCTCTGTCGGGCCCTGTCGGGCTCTGTCGGGCCCTGTCGGGCCTGTCGGGCTCTGTCAGGCTCTGTCGGGCTCTGTCGGGCTCTACTGGGCCCTGTCGGGCCCTGTCGGGCCCTGTCGGGCTCTACTGGCTCTACTGGGCTCTATCGGGCTCTTTCGGGCTCTACTGGGCCCTGTCGGGCCCTGTCGGGCCCTGTCGGGCTCTGTCGGGCTCTGTCGGGCTCTGTCGGGCTCTACTGGGCTCTACTGGGCTCTGTCGGGCTCTGTCGGGCTCTACTGGGCCCTGTCGGGCCCTGTCGGGCCCTGTCGGGCTCTGTCGGGCTCTGTCGGGCTCTACTGGGCTCTGTCGGGCTCTGTCGGGCTCTGTCGGGCTCTGTCGGGCTCTACTGGGCCCTGTCGGGCTCTGTCGGGCTCTGTGGGGCCCTGTCGGGCTCTGTCGGGCTCTGTCGGGCCCTGTCGGGCCCTGTCGGGCTCTGTCGGGTTCTGTCGGGCCCTGTCGGGCTCTACTGGGCCCTGTCGGGCTCTGTCGGGCTCTGTCGGGCTCTGTCGGGCTCTGTCGGGCCCTGTCGGCTCTACTGGGCCCTGTCGGGCTCTGTCGGGCTCTGTCGGGCCCTGTCGGGCTCTGTCGGGCCCTGTCGGGCTCTGTCGGGCTCTGTCGGGCTCTACTGGGCTCTACTGGGCTCTGTCGGGCTCTACTGGGCCCTGTCGGGCCCTGTTGGGCTCTGTCGGGCTCTGTCGGGCTCTGTCGGGCTCTGTCGGGCCTGTCGGGCTCCTTCGGGCTCTGTCGTGCCCTGTCGGGCCCTGTCGGGCTCTGTCGGGCCCTGTCGGGCTCTATCGGGCCCTGTCGGGCTCTATCGGCCCTGTCGGGCCCTGTCGGGCCCTGTTGGGCTCTGTCGGGCTCTGTCGGCCCTGTCGGGCTCTGTCGGGCTCTGTCGGGCTCTATCGGGCTCTGTCGGGCCCTGTCGGGCCCTGTCGGGCTCTACTGGGCTCTACTGGGACCTGTCGGGCTCTGTCGGGCTCTGTCGGGCCCTGTCGGGCTCTATCGGGCTCTGTCGGGCCCTGTCGGGCTCTGTGGGCTCTGTCGGGCTCTGTCGGGCTCTACTGGGCTCTGTCGGGCTCTGTCGGGCTCTGTCGGGCTCTACTGGGCCCTGTCGGGCCCTGTGGGGCTCTGTCGGGCTCTGTCGGGCTCTGTCGGGCTCAACTGGTCTCTGTCGGGCTCTGTCGGGTTCTGTCGGGCTCTGTCGGCTCTGTCGGGCTCTGTCGGGCTCTACTGGGCTCTACTGGGCTCTGTCGGGCTCTGTCGGGCTCTACTGGACTCTGTCGGGCTCTGTCGGGCTCTGTCGGGCCCTGTCGGGCTCTGTCGGGCCCTGTCGGGCCCTGTCGGGCTCTGTCGGGCTCTGTCGGGCCCTGTCGGGCTCTGTCGGGCTCTGTCGGACTCTGTCGGTCTCTACTGGGCCCTGTCGGGCCCTGTCGGGCTCTGTCGGGCCCTGTCGGGCCCTGTCCGGGCCCTGTCGGGCTCTGTCGGGCCCTGTCGGGCTCTGTCGGGCTCTGTCGGGCTCTGTCGGGCTCTACTGGGCTCTACTGGGCTCTGTCGGGCTCTACTGGGCCCTGTCGGCCCTGTTGGGCTCTGTCGGGCTCTGTCGGGCTCTGTCGGGCTCTGTCGGGCCCTGTCGGGCTCTTTCGCGCTCTGTCGTGCCCTGTCGGGCCCTGTCGGGCTCTGTCGGGCCCTGTCGGGCTCTATCGGGCCCTGTTGGGCCCTGTCGGGCCCTGTCGGGGTCGGGCTCTGTCGGGCCCTGTCGGCTCTGTCGGGCTCTGTCGGGGCTCTATCGGGCTCTACTGGGCCCTGTCGGGCCCTGTCGGGCTCTGTCGGGCCCTGTCGGGCTCTGTCGGGCTCTGTCGGGCCCTGTCGGGCCCTGTCGGGCTCTGTCGGGCTCTGTTGGGCCCTGTCGGGCTCTGTCGGGCCCTGTCGGGCCCTGTCGGGCTCTGTCAGGCTCTGTCGGGCTCTGTCGGGCTCTACTGGGCCCTGTCGGGCCCTGTCGGGCCCTGTCGGGCTCTACTGGGCTCTATCGGGCTCTTTCGGGCCTCTACTGGGCACTGTCGGGCCCTGTCGGGCCCTGTCGGGCTCTGTCGGGCCCTGTCGGGCCCTGTCGGGCTCTGTCGGGCTCTGTCGGGCCCTGTCGGGCTCTGTCGGGCTCTGTCGGGCTCTGTCGGGCTCTACTGGGCTCTACTGGGCTCTGTCGGGCTCTGTCGGGCTCTACTGGGCCCTGTCGGGCCCTGTCGGGCCCTGTCGGGCTCTACTGGGCTCTGTCGGGCTCTGTCGGGCTCTGTCGGGCTCTGTCGGGCTCTACTGGGCCCTGTCGGGCTCTGTCGGGCTCTGTGGGGCCCTGTCGGGCTCTGTCGGGATCTGTCGGGCTCTGTCGGGCCCTGTCGGGCTCTGTCGGGCCCTGTCGGGCCCTGTCGGGCTCTGTCGGGCTCTGTCGGGCCCTGTCGGGCTCTACTTGGCCCTGTCGGGCTCTGTCGGGCTCTGTCGGGCCCTGTCGGGCTCTGTCGGGCTCTACTGGGCCCTGTCGGGCCCTGTCAGGCCCTGTCGGGCTCTGTCGGGCTCTGTCGGGCTCTGTCGGGCTCTACTGGGCTCTACTGGGCTCTGTCGGGCTCTACTGGGCCCTGTCGGGCCCTGTCGGGCTCTGTCGGGCTCTACTGGGCCCTGTCGGGCTCTGTCAGGCTCTGTCGGGCCCTGTCGGGCTCTGTCGGGCTCTGTCGGGCTCTGTCGGGCCCTGTCGGGCTCTACTGGGCTCTACTGGGCCCTGTCGGGCTCTGTCGGGCTCTGTCGGGCCCTGTCGGGCTCTGTCGGGCTCTGCCGGGCCCTGTCGGGCTCTGTCGGGCTCTGTCGGGCTCTGTCGGGCTCTACTGGGCTCTGTCGGGCTATGTCGGGCTCTGTCGGGCTCTACTGGGCCCTGTCGGGCCCTGTCGGGCTCTGTCGGGCTCTGTCGGGCTCTGTCGGGCTCAACTGGTCTCTGTCGGGCTCTGTCGGGTTCTGTCGGGCTCTGTCGGGCTCTGTCGGGCTCTGTCGGGCTCTACTGGGCTCTGTCGGGCTCTGTCGGGCTATGTCGGGCTCTGTCGGGCTCTACTGGGCCCTGTCGGGCCCTGTCGGGCTCTGTCGGGCTCTGTAGGGCTCTGTCGGGCTCAACTGGTCTCTGTCGGGCTCTGTCGGGCTCTGTCGGGCTCTGTCGGGCTCTGTCGGGCCCTGTCGGGCTCTGTCGGGCCCTGTCGGGCCCTGTCGGGCTCTGTCGGGCTCTGTCGGGCCCTGTCGGGCTCTGTCGGGCTCTGTCGGGCTCTGTCGGGCTCTACTGGGCCCTGTCGGGTTCTGTGGGGCTCTGTCGGGCCCTGTCGGGCTCTGTCGGGCTCTGTCGGGCCCTGTCGGGCTCTGTCCGGCTCTACTGGGCCCTGTCGGGCCCTGTCGGGCCCTGTCGGGCTCTGTCGGGCTCTGTCGGGCTCTGTCGGGCTCTACTGGGCTCTACTGGGCTCTGTCGGGCTCTACTGGGCCCTGTCGGGCCCTGTTGGGCTCTGTCGGGCTCTGTCGGGCTCGGTCGGGCTCTGTCGGGCCCTGTCGGGCTCTTTCGGGATCTGTCGTGCCCTGTCGGGCCTGTCGGGCTCTGTCGGGCTCTGTCGGGCTCTATCGGGCTCTACTGGGCCCTGTCGGGCCCTGTCGGGCCCTGTCGGGCCCTGTCGGGCTCTGTCGGGCCCTGTCGGGCCCTGTCGGGCTCTGTCGGGCTCTGTCGGGCCCTGTCGGGCTCTGTCGGGCCCTGTCGGGCCCTGTCGGGCTCTGTCAGGCTCTGTCGGGCTCTGTCGGGCTCTACTGGGCCCTGTCGGGCCCTGTCGGGCCCTGTCGGGCTCTACTGGGCTCTACTGGGCTCTATCGGGCTCTTTCGGGCTCTACTGGGCCCTGTCGGGCCCTGTCGGGCCCTGTCGGGCTCTGTCGGGCTCTGTCGGGCTCTGTCGGGCTCTACTGGGCTCTACTGGGCTCTGTCGGGCTCTGTCGGGCTCTACTGGGCCCTGTCGGGCCCTGTCGGGCCCTGTCGGGCTCTGTCGGGCTCTGTCGGGCTCTACTGGGCTCTGTCGGGCTCTGTCGGGCTCTGTCGGGCTCTGTCGGGCTCTACTGGGCCCTGTCGGGCTCTGTCGGGCTCTGTGGGGCCCTGTCGGGCTCTGTCGGGCTCTGTCGGGCCTGTCGGGCCTGTCGGGCTCTGTCGGGTTCTGTCGGGCCCTGTCGGGCTCTACTGGGCCCTGTCGGGCTCTGTCGGGCTCTGTCGGGCTCTGTCGGGCTCTGTCGGGCCCTGTCGGGCTCTACTGGGCCCTGTCGGGCTCTGTCGGGCTCTGTCGGGCCCTGTCGGGCTCTGTCGGGCCCTGTCGGGCTCTGTCGGGCTCTGTCGGGCTCTGTCGGGCTCTACTGGGCTCTACTGGGCTCTGTCGGGCTCTACTGGGCCCTGTCGGGCCCTGTTGGGCTCTGTCGGGCTCTGTCGGGCTCTGTCGGGCTCTGTCGGGCCCTGTCGGGCTCCTTCGGGCTCTGTCGTGCCCTGTCGGGCCCTGTCGGGCTCTGTCGGGCCCTGTCGGGCTCTATCGGGCCCTGTCGGGCTCTATCGGGCCCTGTCGGGCCCTGTCGGGCCCTGTTGGGCTCTGTCGGGCTCTGTCGGGCCCTGTCGGGCTCTGTCGGGCTCTGTCGGGCTCTATCGGGCTCTGTCGGGCCCTGTCGGGCCCTGTCGGGCTCTGTCGGGCTCTGTCGGGCCCTGTCGGGCCCTGTCGGGCTCTGTCGGGCTCTGTTGGGCCCTGTCGGGCTCTGTCGGGCCCTGTCGGGCCCTGTCGGGCTCTGTCAGGCTCTGTCGGGCTCTGTCGGGCTCTACTGGGCCCTGTCGGGCCCTGTCGGGCCCTGTCGGGCTCTACTGGGCTCTATCGGGCTCTTTCGGGCTCTACTGGGCCCTGTCGGGCCCTGTCGGGCCCTGTCGGGCTCTGTCGGGCCCTGTCGGGCCCTGTCGGGCTCTGTCGGGCTCTGTCGGGCCCTGTCGGGCTCTTTCGGGCTCTGTCGGGCTCTGTCGGGCTCTACTGGGCTCTACTGGGCTCTGTCGGGCTCTGTCGGGCTCTACTGGGCCCTGTCGGGCCCTGTCGGGCCCTGTCGGGCTCTACTGGGCTCTGTCGGGCTCTGTCGGGCTCTGTCGGGCTCTGTCGGGCTCTACTGGGCCCTGTCGGGCTCTGTCGGGCTCTGTGGGGCCCTGTCGGGCTCTGTCGGGCTCTGTCGGGCTCTGTCGGGCCCTGTCGGGCTCTGTCGGGCCCTGTCGGGCCCTGTCGGGCTCTGTCGGGCTCTGTCGGGCCCTGTCGGGCTCTACTTGGCCCTGTCGGGCTCTGTCGGGATCTGTCGGGCCCTGTCGGGCTCTGTCGGGCTCTACTGGGCCCTGTCGGGCCCTGTCAGGCCCTGTCGGGCTCTGTCGGGCTCTGTCGGGCTCTGTCGGGCTCTACTGGGCTCTACTGGGCTCTGTCGGGCTCTACTGGGCCCTGTCGGGCCCTGTCGGGCTCTGTCGGGCTCTACTGGGCCCTGTCGGGCTCTGTCAGGCTCTGTCGGGCCCTGTCGGGCTCTGTCGGGCTCTGTCGGGCTCTGTCGGGCCCTGTCGGGCTCTGTCGGGCCCTGTCGGGCCCTGTCGGGCTCTGTAGGGCTCTGTCGGGCTCTGTCGGGCTCTACTGGGCTCTGTCGGGCTCTACTGGGCTCTACTGGGCCCTGTCGGGCTCTGTCGGGCTCTGTCGGGCCCTGTCGGGCTCTGTCGGGCTCTGCCGGGCCCTGTCGGGCTCTGTCGGGCTCTGTCGGGCTCTACTGGGCTCTGTCGGGCTCTGTCGGGCTATGTCGGGCTCTGTCGGGCTCTACTGGGCCCTGTCGGGCCCTGTCGGGCTCTGTCGGGCTCTGTCGGGCTCTGTCGGGCTCAACTGGTCTCTGTCGCGCTCTGTCGGGTTCTGTCGGGCTCTGTCGGGCTCTGTCGGGCTCTGTCGGGCTCTACTGGGCTCTGTCGGGCTCTGTCGGGCTATGTCGGGCTCTGTCGGGCTCTACTGGGCCCTGTCGGGCCCTGTCGGGCTCTGTCGGGCTCTGTCGGGCTCTGTCGGGCTCAACTGGTCTCTGTCGGGCTCTGTCGGGCTCTGTCGGGCTCTGTCGGGCCCTGTCGGGCCCTGTCGGGCTCTGTCGGGCTCTGTCGGGCCCTGTCGGGCTCTGTCGGGCTCTGTCGGGCTCTGTCGGGCTCTACTGGGCCCTGTCGGGTTCTGTGGGGCTCTGTTGGGCCCTGTCGGGCTCTGTCGGGCTCTGTCGGGCCCTGTCGGGCTCTGTCCGGCTCTACTGGGCCCTGTCGGGCCCTGTCGGGCCCTGTCGGGCTCTGTCGGGCTCTGTCGGGCTCTGTCGGGCTCTACTGGGCTCTACTGGGCTCTGTCGGGCTCTACTGGGCCCTGTCGGGCCCTGTTGGGCTCTGTCGGGCTCTGTCGGGCTCGGTCGGGCTCTGTCGGGCCCTGTCGGGCCCTGTCGGGCTCTGTCAGGCTCTGTCGGGCTCTGTCGGGCTCTACTGGGCCCTGTCTGGCCCTGTCGGGCCCTGTCGGGCTCTACTGGGCTCTATCGGGCTCTTTCGGGCTCTACTGGGCCCTGTCGGGCCCTGTCGGGCCCTGTCGGGCTCTGTCGGGCCCTGTCGGGCCCTGTCGGGCTCTGTCGGGCTCTGTCGGGCCCTGTCGGGCTCTGTCGGGCTCTGTCGGGCTCTGTCGGGCTCTACTGGGCTCTACTGGGCTCTGTCGGGCTCTGTCGGGCTCTACTGGGCCCTGACGGGCCCTGTCGGGCCCTGTCGGGCTCTACTGGGCTCTGTCGGGCTCTGTCGGGCTCTGTCGGGCTCTACTGGGCCCTGTCGGGCTCTGTCGGGCTCTGTGGGGCCCTGTCGGGCTCTGTCGGGCTCTGTCGGGCTCTGTCGGGCCCTGTCGGGTTCTGTCGGGCCCTGTCGGGCCCTGTCGGGCTCTGTCGGGCTCTGTCGGGCCCTGTCGGGCTCTACTTGGCCCTGTCGGGCTCTGTCGGGATCTGTCGGGCCCTGTCGGGCTCTGTCGGGCTCTACTGGGCCCTGTCGGGCCCTGTCAGGCCCTGTCGGGCTCTGTCGGGCTCTGTCGGGCTCTGTCGGGCTCTACTGGGCTCTACTGGGCTCTGTCGGGCTCTACTGGGCCCTGTCGGGCCCTGTCGGGCTCTGTCGGGCTCTACTGGGCCCTTTCGGGCTCTGTCAGGCCCTGTCGGGCTCTGTCGGGCTCTGTCGGGCTCTGTCGGGCCCTGTCGGGCTCTGTCGGGCCCTGTCGGGCCCTGTCGGGCTCTGTAGGGCTCTGTCGGGCTCTGTCGGGCTCTACTGGGCTCTGTCGGGCTCTACTGGGCTCTACTGGGCGCTGTCGGGCTCTGTCGGGCTCTGTCGGGCCCTGTCGGGCTCTGTCGGGCTCTGCCGGGCCCTGTCGGGCTCTGTCGGGCTCTGTCGGGCTCTGTCGGGCTCTACTGGGCTCTGTCGGGCTCTGTCGGGCTATGTCGGGCTCTGTCGGGCTCTACTGGGCCCTGTCGGGCCCTGTCGGGCTCTGTCGGGCTCTGTCGGGCTCTGTCGGGCTCAACTGGTCTCTGTCGCGCTCTGTCGGGTTCTGTCGGGCTCTGTCGGGCTCTGTCGGGCTCTGTCGGGCTCTACTGGGCTCTGTCGGGCTCTGTCGGGCTATGTCGGGCTCTGTCGGGCTCTACTGGGCCCTGTCGGGCCCTGTCGGGCTCTGTCGGGCTCTGTCGGGCTCTGTCGGGCTCAACTGGTCTCTGTCGGGCTCTGTCGGGCTCTGTCGGGCTCTGTCGGGCCCTGTCGGGCCCTGTCGGGCTCTGTCGGGCTCTGTCGGGCCCTGTCGGGCTCTGTCGGGCTCTGTCGGGCTCTGTCGGGCTCTACTGGGCCCTGTCGGGTTCTGTGGGGCTCTGTTGGGCCCTGTCGGGCTCTGTCGGGCTCTGTCGGGCCCTGTCGGGCTCTGTCCGGCTCTACTGGGCCCTGTCGGGCCCTGTCGGGCCCTGTCGGGCTCTGTCGGGCTCTGTCGGGCTCTGTCGGGCTCTACTGGGCTCTACTGGGCTCTGTCGGGCTCTACTGGGCCCTGTCGGGCCCTGTTGGGCTCTGTCGGGCTCTGTCGGGCTCGGTCGGGCTCTGTCGGGCCCTGTCGGGCTCTTTCGGGCTCTGTCATGCCCTGTCGGGCCCTGTCGGGCTCTGTCGGGCTCTTTCGGGCTCTATCGGGCTCTACTGGGCCCTGTCGGGCCCTGTCGGGCCCTGTCGGGCTCTGTCGGGCCCTGTCGGGCCCTGTCGGGCTCTGTCGGGCCCTGTCGGGCTCTGTCAGGCTCTGTCGGGCTCTGTCGGGCTCTACTGGGCCCTGTCGGGCCCTGTCGGGCCCTGTCGGGCTCTACTGGGCTCTACTGGGCTCTATCGGGCTCTACTGGGCTCTACTGGGCCCTGTCGGGCCCTGTCGGGCCCTGTCGGGCTCTGTCGGGCTCTGTCGGGCTCTGTCGGGCTCTACTGGGCCCTCTCGGGCCCTGTCGGGCTCTGTCGGGCTCTGTCGGGCTCTGTCGGGCTCTACTGGGCTCTGTCGGGCCCTGTCGGGCCCTGTCGGGCCCTGTCGGGCTCTGTCGGGCTCTGTCGGGCTCTACTGGGCCCTGTCGGGCCCTGTCGGGCTCTGTCGGGCTCTGTCGGGCTCTGTCGGGCCCTGTCGGGCTCTGTCGGGCTCTGTCGGGCTCTGTCGGGCTCTACTGGGCTCTGTCGGGCTCTGTCGGGCTCTGTCGGGCTCTACTGGGCCCTGTCGGGCTCTGTCAGGCTCTGTCGGGCCCTGTCGGGCTCTGTCGGGCTCTGTCGGGCTCTGTCGGGCCCTGTCGGGCCCTGTCGGGCTCTGTCGGGCTCTGTCGGGCTCTGTTGGGCCCTGTCGGGCTCTGTCGGGCTCTGTCGGGCCCTGTCGGGCTCTGTCCGGCTCTACTGGGCCCTGTCGGGCCCTGTCGGGCCCTGTCGGGCTCTGTCGGGCTCTGTCGGGCTCTGTCGGGCTCTACTGGGCTCTACTGGGCTCTGTCGGGCTCTACTGGGCCCTGTCGGGCCCTGTTGGGCTCTGTCGGGCTCTGTCGGGCTCGGTCGGGCTCTGTCGGGCCCTGTCGGGCTCTTTCGGGCTCTGTCGTGCCCTGTCGGGCCCTGTCGGGCTCTGTCGGGCTCTGTCGGGCTCTATCGGGCTCTACTGGGCCCTGTCGGGCCCTGTCGGGCTCTGTCGGGCCCTGTCGGGCCCTGTCGGGCTCTGTCGGGCTCTGTCGGGCCCTGTCGGGCTCTGTCGGGCCCTGTCGGGCCCTGTCGGGCTCTGTCAGGCTCTGTCGGGCTCTGTCGGGCTCTACTGGGCCCTGTCGGGCCCTGTCGGGCCCTGTCGGGCTCTGTCGGGCCCTGTCGGGCCCTGTCGGGCTCTGTCGGGCTCTGTCGGGCCCTGTCCAGCTCTGTCGGGCTCTGCGGGCTCTGTAGGGCTCTACTGGGCTCTACTGGGCTCTGTCGGGCTCTGTCGGGCTCTACTGGGCCCTGTCGGGCCCTGTCGGGCCCTGTCGGGCTCTGTCGGGCTCTGTCGGGCTCTGTCGGGCTCTACTGGGCCCTGTCGGGCTCTGTCGGGCTCTGTGGGGCCCTGTCGGGCTCTGTCGGGCTCTGTCGGGCCCTGTCGGGCCCTGTCGGGCTCTGTCGGGCTCTGTCGGGCCCTGTCGGGCTCTACTGGGCCCTGTCGGGCTCTGTCGGGATCTGTCGGGCCCTGTCGGGCTCCGTCGGGCTCTGTCGGGCCCTGTCGGGCTCTGTCGGGCTCTACTGGGCCCTGTCGGGCCCTGTCAGGCCCTGTCGGGCTCTGTCGGGCTCTGTCGGGCTCTGTCGGGCTCTACTGGGCTCTACTGGGCTCTGTCGGGCTCTACTGGGCCCTGTCGGGCCTTGTCGGGCCCTGTCGGGCTCTGTCGGGCTCTGTCGGGCTCTACTGGGCCCTGTCGGGCTCTGTCGGGCTCTGTCGGGCTCTGTCGGGCCCTGTCGGGCTCTGTCGGGCTCTACTGGGCCCTGTCGGGCCCTGTCGGGCTCTGTCGGGCCCTGTCGGGCTCTGTCGGGCTCTGTCGGGCTCTGTCGGGCTCTACTGGGCCCTGTCGGGTTCTGTCGGGCTCTGTCGGGCTCTGTCGGGCTCTACTGGGCCCTGTCGGGCTCTGTCGGGCTCTGTCGGGCTCTGTCGGGCTCTGTCGGGCCCTGTCGGGCCCTGTCGGGCTCTGTCGGGCCCTGTCGGGCTCTGTCGGGCTCTACTGGGCCCTGTCGGGCTCTGTCGGGCTCTGTCGGGCTCTGTCGGGCTCTGTCAGGCTCTGTCGGGCTCTACTGGGCCCTGTCGGGCTCTGTCGGGTTCTGTCGGGCTCTGTCGGGCTCTGTCGGGCCCTGTCGGGCTCTGTCGGGCTCTGTCGTGCCCTGTCGGGCCCTGTCGGGCTCTGTCGGGCTCTGTCGGGCTCTGTCGGGCTCTGTCGGGCTCTGTGGGGCTCTACTGGGCTCTACTGGGCTCTGTCGGGCTCTGTCGGGTTCTGTCGGGCTCTGTCGGGCTCTGTCGGGCTCTGTCGGGCTCTACTGGGCCCTGTCGGGCTCTGTCGGGCTCTGTGGGGCCCTGTCGGGCTCTGTCGGGCTCTGTCGGGCTCTGTCGGGCCCTGTCGGGTTCTGTCGGGCCCTGTCGGGCCCTGTCGGGCTCTGTCGGGCTCTGTCGGGCCCTGTCGGGCTCTACTTGGCCCTGTCGGGCTCTGTCGGGATCTGTCGGGCCCTGTCGGGCTCTGTCGGGCTCTACTGGGCCCTGTCGGGCCCTGTCAGGCCCTGTCGGGCTCTGTCGGGCTCTGTCGGGCTCTGTCGGGCTCTACTGGGCTCTACTGGGCTCTGTCGGGCTCTACTGGGCCCTGTCGGGCCCTGTCGGGCTCTGTCGGGCTCTACTGGGCCCTGTCGGGCTCTGTCAGGCTCTGTCGGGCCCTGTCGGGCTCTGTCGGGCTCTGTCGGGCTCTGTCGGGCCCTGTCGGGCTCTGTCGGGCCCTGTCGGGCCCTGTCGGGCTCTGTAGGGCTCTGTCGGGCTCTGTCGGGCTCTACTGGGCTCTGTCGGGCTCTACTGGGCTCTACTGGGCGCTGTCGGGCTCTGTCGGGCTCTGTCGGGCCCTGTCGGGCTCTGTCGGGCTCTGCCGGGCCCTGTCGGGCTCTGTCGGGCTCTGTCGGGCTCTGTCGGGCTCTACTGGGCTCTGTCGGGCTCTGTCGGGCTATGTCGGGCTCTGTCGGGCTCTACTGGGCCCTGTCGGGCCCTGTCGGGCTCTGTCGGGCTCTGTCGGGCTCTGTCGGGCTCAACTGGTCTCTGTCGCGCTCTGTCGGGTTCTGTCGGGCTCTGTCGGGCTCTGTCGGGCTCTGTCGGGCTCTACTGGGCTCTGTCGGGCTCTGTCGGGCTATGTCGGGCTCTGTCGGGCTCTACTGGGCCCTGTCGGGCCCTGTCGGGCTCTGTCGGGCTCTGTCGGGCTCTGTCGGGCTCAACTGGTCTCTGTCGGGCTCTGTCGGGCTCTGTCGGGCTCTGTCGGGCCCTGTCGGGCCCTGTCGGGCTCTGTCGGGCTCTGTCGGGCCCTGTCGGGCTCTGTCGGGCTCTGTCGGGCTCTGTCGGGCTCTACTGGGCCCTGTCGGGTTCTGTGGGGCTCTGTTGGGCCCTGTCGGGCTCTGTCGGGCTCTGTCGGGCCCTGTCGGGCTCTGTCCGGCTCTACTGGGCCCTGTCGGGCCCTGTCGGGCCCTGTCGGGCTCTGTCGGGCTCTGTCGGGCTCTGTCGGGCTCTACTGGGCTCTACTGGGCTCTGTCGGGCTCTACTGGGCCCTGTCGGGCCCTGTTGGGCTCTGTCGGGCTCTGTCGGGCTCGGTCGGGCTCTATCGGGCCCTGTCGGGCTCTTTCGGGCTCTGTCGTGCCCTGTCGGGCCCTGTCGGGCTCTGTCGGGCTCTTTCGGGCTCTATCGGGCTCTACTGGGCCCTGTCGGGCCCTGTCGGGCCCTGTCGGGCTCTGTCGGGCCCTGTCGGGCCCTGTCGGGCTCTGTCGGGCCCTGTCGGGCTCTGTCAGGCTCTGTCGGGCTCTGTCGGGCTCTACTGGGCCCTGTCGGGCCCTGTCGGGCCCTGTCGGGCTCTACTGGGCTCTACTGGGCTCTATCGGGCTCTACTGGGCTCTACTGGGCCCTGTCGGGCCCTGTCGGGCCCTGTCGGGCTCTGTCGGGCTCTGTCGGGCTCTGTCGGGCTCTACTGGGCCCTCTCGGGCCCTGTCGGGCTCTGTCGGGCTCTGTCGGGCTCTGTCGGGCTCTACTGGGCTCTGTCGGGCCCTGTCGGGCCCTGTCGGGCCCTGTCGGGCTCTGTCGGGCTCTGTCGGGCTCTACTGGGCCCTGTCGGGCCCTGTCGGGCTCTGTCGGGCTCTGTCGGGCTCTGTCGGGCCCTGTCGGGCTCTGTCGGGCTCTGTCGGGCTCTGTCGGGCTCTACTGGGCTCTGTCGGGCTCTGTCCGGCTCTGTCGGGCTCTACTGGGCCCTGTCGGGCTCTGTCAGGCTCTGTCGGGCCCTGTCGGGCTCTGTCGGGCTCTGTCGGGCTCTGTCGGGCCCTGTCGGGCCCTGTCGGGCTCTGTCGGGCTCTGTCGGGCTCTGTTGGGCCCTGTCGGGCTCTGTCGGGCTCTGTCGGGCCCTGTCGGGCTCTGTCCGGCTCTACTGGGCCCTGTCGGGCCCTGTCGGGCCCTGTCGGGCTCTGTCGGGCTCTGTCGGGCTCTGTCGGGCTCTACTGGGCTCTACTGGGCTCTGTCGGGCTCTACTGGGCCCTGTCGGGCCCTGTTGGGCTCTGTCGGGCTCTGTCGGGCTCGGTCGGGCTCTGTCGGGCCCTGTCGGGCTCTTTCGGGCTCTGTCGTGCCCTGTCGGGCCCTGTCGGGCTCTGTCGGGCTCTGTCGGGCTCTATCGGGCTCTACTGGGCCCTGTCGGGCCCTGTCGGGCTCTGTCGGGCCCTGTCGGGCCCTGTCGGGCTCTGTCGGGCTCTGTCGGGCCCTGTCGGGCTCTGTCGGGCCCTGTCGGGCCCTGTCGGGCTCTGTCAGGCTCTGTCGGGCTCTGTCGGGCTCTACTGGGCCCTGTCGGGCCCTGTCGGGCCCTGTCGGGCTCTACTGGGCTCTACTGGGCTCTATCGGGCTCTACTGGGCTCTACTGGGCCCTGTCGGGCCCTGTCGGGCCCTGTCGGGCTCTGTCGGGCCCTGTCGGGCCCTGTCGGGCTCTGTCGGGCTCTGTCGGGCCCTGTTCAGCTCTGTCGGGCTCTGCGGGCTCTGTAGGGCTCTACTGGGCTCTACTGGGCTCTGTCGGGCTCTGTCGGGCTCTACTGGGCCCTGTCGGGCCCTGTCGGGCCCTGTCGGGCTCTGTCGGGCTCTGTCGGGCTCTGTCGGGCTCTACTGGGCCCTGTCGGGCTCTGTCGGGCTCTGTGGGGCCCTGTCGGGCTCTGTCGGGCTCTGTCGGGCCCTGTCGGGCCCTGTCGGGCTCTGTCGGGCTCTGTCGGGCCCTGTCGGGCTCTACTGGGCCCTGTCGGGCTCTGTCGGGATCTGTCGGGCCCTGTCGGGCTCCGTCGGGCTCTGTCGGGCCCTGTCGGGCTCTGTCGGGCTCTACTGGGCCCTGTCGGGCCCTGTCAGGCCCTGTCGGGCTCTGTCGGGCTCTGTCGGGCTCTGTCGGGCTCTACTGGGCTCTACTGGGCTCTGTCGGGCTCTACTGGGCCCTGTCGGGCCTTGTCGGGCCCTGTCGGGCTCTGTCGGGCTCTGTCGGGCTCTACTGGGCCCTGTCGGGCTCTGTCGGGCTCTGTCGGGCTCTGTCGGGCCCTGTCGGGCTCTGTCGGGCTCTACTGGGCCCTGTCGGGCCCTGTCGGGCTCTGTCGGGCCCTGTCGGGCTCTGTCGGGCTCTGTCGGGCTCTGTCGGGCCCTGTCGGGCTCTGTCGGGCTCTGTCGGGCTCTGTCGGGCTCTACTGGGCCCTGTCGGGTTCTGTCGGGCTCTGTCGGGCTCTGTCGGGCTCTACTGGGCCCTGTCGGGCTCTGTCGGGCTCTGTCGGGCTCTGTCGGGCCCTGTCGGGCCCTGTCGGGCTCTGTCGGGCCCTGTCGGGCTCTGTCGGGCTCTACTGGGCCCTGTCGGGCTCTGTCGGGCTCTGTCGGGCTCTGTCGGGCTCTGTCAGGCTCTGTCGGGCTCTACTGGGCCCTGTCGGGCTCTGTCGGGTTCTGTCGGGCTCTGTCGGGCTCTGTCGGGCCCTGTCGGGCTCTGTCGGGCTCTGTCGTGCCCTGTCGGGCCCTGTCGGGCTCTGTCGGGCTCTGTCGGGCTCTGTCGGGCTCTGTCGGGCTCTGTGGGGCTCTACTGGGCTCTGTCGGGCTCTGTCGGGTTCTGTCGGGCTCTGTCGGGCTCTGTCGGGCTCTGTCGGGCCCTGTCGGGCTCTGTCGGGCTCTGTCGTGCCCTGTCGGGCCCTGTCGGGCTCTGTCGGGCTCTGTCGGGCTCTGTCGGTCTCTACTGGGCCCTGTCGGGCCCTGTCGGGCCCTGTCGGGCTCTGTCGGGCTCTGTCGGGCTCTGTCGGGCTCTACTGGGCTCTGTCGGGCCCTGTCGGGCCCTGTCGGGCTCTGTCGGGCTCTGTCGGGCCCTGTCGGGCCCTGTCGGGCTCTGTCGGGCTCTACTGGGCTCTGTCGGGCTCTGTCGGGCTCTGTCGGGCTCTACTGGGCCCTGTCGGGCTCTGTCGGGCTCTGTCGGGCCCTGTCGGGTTCTGTCGGGCTCTACTGGGTCCTGTCGGGCTCTGTCGGGCTCTGTGGGGCCCTGTCGGGCTCTGTCGGGCTCTGTCGGGCTCTGTCGGGCCCTGTCGGGCTCTGTCGGGCTCTGTCGGGCTCTGTCGGGATCTACTGGGCCCTGTCGGGCTCTGTCGGGCTCTGTGGGGCCCTGTCGGGCTCTGTCGGGCTCTGTCGGGCTCTGTCGGGCCCTGTCGGGCCCTGTCGGGCTCTGTCGGGCTCTACTGGGCTCTCTCGGGCTCTCTCGGGCTCTGTCGGGCTCTGTCGGGCTCTACTGGGCCCTGTCGGGCTCTGTCGGGCTCTGTGGGGCCCTGTCGGGCTCTGTCGGGCTCTGTCGGGCTCTGTCGGGCCCTGTCGGGCTCTGTCGGGCCCTGTCGGGCTCTGTCGGGCTCTACTGGGCCCTGTCGGGCCCTGTCGGGCTCTGTCGGGCTCTGTCGGGCCCTGTCGGGCTCTGTCGGGCTCTGTCGGGCTGTGTTGGGCTCTGTCGGGCTCTACTGGGCTCTGTCGGGGTCTGTCGGGCCCTGTCGGGCTCTGTCGGGCTCTACTGGGCCCTGTCGGGCCCTGTCGGGCCCTGTCGGGCTCTGTCGGGCTCTGTCGGGCTCTACTGGGCTCTACTGGGCTCTGTCGGGCTCTACTGGGCCCTGTCGGGCCCTGTCGGGCTCTGTCGGGCTCTGTCGGGCTCTGTCGGGCCCTGTCGGGCTCTGTCGGGCTCTGTCGTGCCCTGTCGGGCCCTGTCGGGCTCTGTCGGGCCCTGTCGGGCTCTGTCGGGCTCTGTCGGGCTCTGTTGGGCTCTACTGGGCCCTGTCGGGCCCTGTCGGGCCCTGTCGGGCTCTGTCGGGCTCTGTCGGGCTCTGTCGGGCTCTACTGGGCTCTGTCGGGCTCTGTCGGGCCCTGTCGGGCTCTGTCGGGCTCTGTCGGGCCCTGTCGGGCCCTGTCGGGCTCTGTCAGGCTCTACTGGGCTCTGTCGGGCTCTGTCGGGCTCTGTCGGGCTCTGTCGGGCTCTACTGGGCCCTGTCGGGCTCTGTCGGGCTCTGTCGGGCTCTGTCGGGCCCTGTCGGGCCCTGTCGGGCTCTGTCGGGCTCTGTCGGGCTCTACTGGGCTCTGTCGGGCTCTGTCGGGCTCTGTCGGGCTCTACTGGGCCCTGTCGGGCTCTGTCGGGCTCTGTGGGGCCCTGTCGGGCTCTGTCGGGCTCTGTCGAGCTCTGTCGGGCCCTGTCGGGCCCTGTCGGGCCCTGTCGGGCTCTGTCGGGCTCTGTTGGGCCCTGTCGGGCTCTGTCGGGCTCTGTCGGGCTCTGTCGGGCTCTACTGGGCCCTGTCGGGCTCTGTCGGGCTCTGTCGGGCCCTGTAGGGCTCTGTCGGGCTCTACTGGGCCCTGTCGGGCCCTGTCGGGCTCTGTCGGGCTCTGTCGGGCTCTGTCGGGCTCTACTGGGCTCTACTGGGATCTGTCGGGCTCTACTGGGCCCTGTCGGGCCCTGTCGGTCTCTGTCGGGCTCTGTCGGGCCCTGTCGGGCTCTGTCGGGCTCTGTCGGGCCCTGTCGGGCTCTATCGGGCCCTGTTGGGCTCTGTCGGGCCCTGTCGGGCCCTGTCGGGCCCTGTCGGGCTCTGTCGGGCCCTGTCGGGCTCTGTCGGGCTCTGTCGGGCCCTGTCGGGCCCTGTCGGGCTCTGTCGGCCTCTGTCGGGCCCTGTCGGGCTCTACTGGGCCCTGTCGGGCTCTGTCGGGCTCTGTCGGGCTCTGTCGGGCTCTACTGGGCCCTGTCGGGCTCTGTCGGGCTCTGTCGGGCCCTGTCGGGCCCTGTTGGGCTCTGTCAGGCTCTGTCGGGCTCTGTCGGGCTCTAGTGGTCCCTGTCGGGCCCTGTCGGGCCCTGTCGGGCTCTACTGGGCTCTACTGGGCTCTATCGGGCTCTTTCGGGCTCTACTGGGCGCTGTCGGGCCCTGTCGGGACCTGTCGGGCTCTGTCGGGCCCTGTCGGGCCCTGTCGGGCTCTGTCGGGCCCTGTCGGGCCCTGTCGGGCTCTGTCGGGCTCTGTCGGGCTCTGTCGGGCTCTACTGGGCTCTACTGGGCTCTGTCGGGCTCTGTCGGGCTCTACTGGGCCCTGTCGGGCCCTGTCGGGCCCTGTCGGGCTCTGTCGGGCTCTACTGGGCTCTGTCGGGCTCTGTCGGGCTCTGTCGGGCTCTACTGGGCTCTGTCGGGCCCTGTCGGGCCCTGTCGGGCTCTGTCGGGCCCTGTCGGGCTCTGTCGGGCTCTGTCGGGCTCTGTCGGGCTCTACTGGGCTCTGTCGGGCTCTGTCGGGCTCTGTCGGGCTCTACTGGGCCCTGTCGGGCTCTGTCGGGCTCTGTCGGGCCCTGTCGGGCTCTGTCGGGCTCTGTCGGGCTCTGTCGGGCCTAGTCGGGCTCTGTCGGGCCCTGTCGGGCCCTGTCGGGCTCTGTCGGGCTCTGTCGGGCCCTGTCGGGCTCTGTCGGGCTCTGTCGGGCTCTGTCGGGCTCTACTGGGCCCTGTCGGGCTCTGTCGGGCTCTGTCGGGCTCTGTCGGGCTCTACTGGGCCCTGTCGGGCTCTGTCGGGCTCTGTCGGGCCCTGTCGGGCTCTGTCGGGCTCTGTCGGGCTCTGTCGGGCCCTGTCGGGCCCTGTCGGGCTCTGTCGGGCCCTGTCGGGCTCTGTCGGGCTCTACTGGGCCCTGTCGGGCTCTGTCGGGCTCTGTCGGGCTCTGTCGGGCTCTGTCGGGCTCTACTGGGCCCTGTCGGGCTCTGTCGGGTTCTGTCGGGCTCTGTCGGGCTCTGTCGGGCCCTGTCGGGCTCTGTCGGGCTCTGTCGTGCCCTGTCGGGCCCTGTCGGGCTCTGTCGGGCTCTGTCGGGCTCTACTGGGCCCTGTCGGGCTCTGTCGGGCTCTGTCGGGCTCTTTCGGGCTCTGTCGGGCTCTGTCGGGCTCTACTGGGCCCTGTCGGGCTCTGTCGGGTTCTGTCGGGCTCTGTCGGGCTCTGTCGGGCCCTGTCGGGCTCTGTCGGTCTCTGTCGTGCCCTGTCGGGCCCTGTCGGGCTCTGTCGGGCTCTGTCGGGCTCTGTCGGGCTCTGTCGGGCTCTGTGGGGCTCTACTGGGCTCTACTGGGCTCTGTCGGGCTCTGTCAGGTTCTGTCGGGCTCTGTCGGGCTCTGTCGGGCTCTGTCGGGCCCTGTCGGGCTCTGTCGGGCTCTGTCGTGCCCTGTCGGGCCCTGTCGGGCTCTGTCGGGCTCTGTCGGGCTCTGTCGGGCTCTACTGGGCCCTGTCGGGCCCTGTCGGGCTCTGTCGGGCTCTGTCGGGCTCTGTCGGGCTCTACTGGGCTCTGTCGGGCCCTGTCGGGCCCTGTCGGGCTCTGTCGGGCTCTGTCGGGCCCTGTCGGGCCCTGTCGGGCTCTGTCGGGCTCTACTGGGCTCTGTCGGGCTCTGTCGGGCTCTGTCGGGCTCTACTGGGCCCTGTCGGGCTCTGTCGGGCTCCCTGTCGGGCTCTGTCGGGCTCTACTGGGTCCTGTCGGGCTCTGTCGGGCTCTGTGGGGCCCTGTCGGGCTCTGTCGGGCTCTGTCGGGCTCTGTCGGGCCCTGTCGGGCTCTGTCGGGCCCTGTCGGGCCCTGTCGGGCTCTGTCGGGCTCTTCTGGGCTCTCTCGGGCTCTCTCGGGCTCTGTCGGGCTCTGTCGGGCTCTACTGGGCCCTGTCGGGCTCTGTCGGGCTCTGTGGGGCTCTGTCGGGCTCTGTCGGGCTCTGTCGGGCCCTGTCGGGCTCTGTCGGGCCCTGTCGGGCTCTGTCGGGCTCTACTGGGCCCTGTCGGGCCCTGTCGGGCTCTGTCGGGCTCTGTCGGGCCCTGTCGGGCTCTGTCGGGCTCTGTCGGGCTGTGTTGGGCTCTGTCGGGCTCTACTGGGCTCTGTCGGGGTCTGTCGGGCCCTGTCGGGCTCTGTCGGGCTCTACTGGGCCCTGTCGGGCCCTGTCGGGCCCTGTCGGGCTCTGTCGGGCTCTGTCGGGCTCTACTGGGCTCTACTGGGCTCTGTCGGGCTCTACTGGGCCCTGTCGGGCTCTGTCGGGCTCTGTCGGGCTCTGTCGGGCTCTGTCGGGCCCTGTCGGGCTCTGTCGGGCTCTGTCGTGCCCTGTCGGGCCCTGTCGGGCTCTGTCGGGCCCTGTCGGGCTCTGTCGGGCTCTGTCGGGCTCTGTCGGGCTCTACTGGGCTCTGTCGGGCTCTGTCGGGCCCTGTCGGGCTCTGTCGGGCTCTGTCGGGCCCTGTCGGGCCCTGTCGGGCTCTGTCAGGCTCTACTGGGCTCTGTCGGGCTCTGTCGGGCTCTGTCGGGCTCTGTCGGGCTCTACTGGGCTCTACTGGGCTCTGTCGGGCTCTGTCGGGCTCTACTGGGCCCTGTCGGGCCCTGTCGGGCCCTGTCGGGCTCTACTGGGCTCTGTCGGGCTCTGTCGGGCTCTGTCGGGCTCTGTCGGGCTCTACTGGGCCCTGTCGGGCTCTGTCGGGCTCTGTGGGGCCCTGTCGGGCTCTGTCGGGATCTGTCGGGCTCTGTCGGGCCCTGTCGGGCTCTGTCGGGCCCTGTCGGGCCCTGTCGGGCTCTGTCGGGCTCTGTCGGGCCCTGTCGGCTCTACTTGGCCCTGTCGGGCTCTGTCGGGCTCTGTCGGGCCCTGTCGGGCTCTGTCGGGCTCTACTGGGCCCTGTCGGGCTCTATGTGCCTGTCAGGCCCTGTCGGGCTCTGTCGGGCTCTGTCGGGCTCTGTCGGGCTCTACTGGGCTCTACTGGGCTCTGTCGGGCTCTACTGGGCCCTGTCGGGCCCTGTCGGGCTCTGTCGGGCTCTACTGGGCCCTGTCGGGCTCTGTCAGGCTCTGTCGGGCCCTGTCGGGCTCTGTCGGGCCCTGTCGGGCTCTGTCGGGCCCTGTCGGGCCCTGTCGGGCTCTGTAGGGCTCTGTCGGGCTCTGTCGGGCTCTACTGGGCTCTGTCGGGCTCTACTGGGCTCTACTGGGCCCTGTCGGGCTCTGTCGGGCTCTGTCGGGCCCTGTCGGGCTCTGTCGGGCTCTGCCGGGCCCTGTCGGGCTCTGTCGGGCTCTGTCGGGCTCTGTCGGGCTCTACTGGGCTCTGTCGGGCTCTGTCGGGCTATGTCGGGCTCTGTCGGGCTCTACTGGGCCCTGTCGGGCCCTGTCGGGCTCTGTCGGGCTCTGTCGGGCTCTGTCGGGCTCAACTGGTCTCTGTCGGGCTCTGTCGGGTTCTGTCGGGCTCTGTCGGGCTCTGTCGGGCTCTACTGGGCTCTGTCGGGCTCTGTCGGGCTATGTCGGGCTCTGTCGGGCTCTACTGGGCCCTGTCGGGCCCTGTCGGGCTCTGTCGGGCTCTGTAGGGCTCTGTCGGGCTCAACTGGTCTCTGTCGGGCTCTGTCGGGCTCTGTCGGGCTCTGTCGGGCTCTGTCGGGCCCTGTCGGGCTCTGTCGGGCCCTGTCGGGCTCTGTCGGGCTCTGTCGGGCCCTGTCGGGCTCTGTCGGGCTCTGTCGGGCTCTGTCGGGCTCTACTGGGCCCTGTCGGGTTCTGTGGGGCTCTGTCGGGCCCTGTCGGGCTCTGTCGGGCTCTGTCGGGCCCTGTCAGGCTCTGTCCGGCTCTACTGGGCCCTGTCGGGCCCTGTCGGGCCCTGTCGGGCTCTGTCGGGCTCTGTCGGGCTCTGTCGGGCTCTACTGGGCTCTACTGGGCTCTGTCGGGCTCTACTGGGCCCTGTCGGGCCCTGTTGGGCTCTGTCGGGCTCTGTCGGGCTCGGTCGGGCTCTGTCGGGCCCTGTCGGGCTCTTTCGGGATCTGTCGTGCCCTGTCGGGCCCTGTCGGGCTCTGTCGGGCTCTGTCGGGCTCTATCGGGCTCTACTGGGCCCTGTCGGGCCCTGTCGGGCCCTGTCGGGCCCTGTCGGGCTCTGTCGGGCCCTGTCGGGCCCTGTCGGGCTCTGTCGGGCTCTGTCGGGCCCTGTCGGGCTCTGTCGGGCCCTGTCGGGCCCTGTCGGGCTCTGTCAGGCTCTGTCGGGCTCTGTCGGGCTCTACTGGGCCCTGTCGGGCCCTGTCGGGCCCTGTCGGGCTCTACTGGGCTCTACTGGGCTCTATCGGGCTCTTTCGGCCTCTACTGGGCCCTGTCGGGCCCTGTCGGGCCCTGTCGGGCTCTGTCGGGCTCTGTCGGGCCCTGTCGGGCTCTGTCGGGCTCTGTCGGGCTCTGTCGGGCTCTACTGGGCTCTACTGGGCTCTGTCGGGCTCTGTCGGGCTCTACTGGGCCCTGTCGGGCCCTGTCGGGCCCTGTCGGGCTCTGTCGGGCTCTGTCGGGCTCTACTGGGCTCTGTCGGGCTCTGTCGGGCTCTGTCGGGCTCTGTCGGGCTCTACTGGGCCCTGTCGGGCTCTGTCGGGCTCTGTGGGGCCCTGTCGGGCTCTGTCGGGCTCTGTCGGGCCCTGTCGGGCCCTGTCGGGCTCTGTCGGGTTCTGTCGGGCCCTGTCGGGCTCTACTGGGCCCTGTCGGGCTCTGTCGGGCTCTGTCGGGCCCTGTCGGGCTCTGTCGGGCTCTGTCGGGCCCTGTCGGGCTCTACTGGGCCCTGTCGGGCTCTGTCGGGCTCTGTCGGGCCCTGTCGGGCTCTGTCGGGCCCTGTCGGGCCCTGTCGGGCCCTGTCGGGCTCTGTCGGGCTCTGTCGGGCTCTGTCGGGCTCTACTGGGCTCTACTGGGCTCTGTCGGGCTCTACTGGGCCCTGTCGGGCCCTGTTGGGCTCTGTCGGGCTCTGTCGGGCTCTGTCGGGCCCTGTCGGGCTCTTTCGGGCTCTGTCGTGCCCTGTCGGGCCCTGTCGGGCTCTGTCGGGCCCTGTCGGGCTCTATCGGGCCCTGTCGGGCTCTATCGGGCCCTGTCGGGCCCTGTCGGGCCCTGTTGGGCTCTGTCGGGCTCTGTCGGGCCCTGTCGGGCTCTGTCGGGCTCTGTCGGGCTCTATCGGGCTCTACTGGGCCCTGTCGGGCCCTGTCGGGCCCTGTCGGGCTCTGTCGGGCTCTGTCGGGCCCTGTCGGGCCCTGTCGGGCTCTGTCGGGCTCTGTTGGGCCCTGTCGGGCTCTGTCGGGCCCTGTCGGGCCCTGTCGGGCTCTGTCAGGCTCTGTCGGGCTCTGTCGGGCTCTACTGGGCCCTGTCGGGCCCTGTCGGGCCCTGTCGGGCTCTACTGGGCTCTATCGGGCTCTTTCGGGCTCTACTGGGCCCTGTCGGGCCCTGTCGGGCCCTGTCGGGCTCTGTCGGGCCCTGTCGGGCCCTGTCGGGCTCTGTCGGGCTCTGTCGGGCCCTGTCGGGCTCTGTCGGGCTCTGTCGGGCTCTGTCGGGCTCTACTGGGCTCTACTGGGCTCTGTCGGGCTCTGTCGGGCTCTACTGGGCCCTGTCGGGCCCTGTCGGGCCCTGTCGGGCTCTACTGGGCTCTGTCGGGCTCTGTCGGGCTCTGTCGGGCTCTACTGGGCCCTGTCGGGCTCTGTCGGGCTCTGTCGGGCTCTGTCGGGCCCTGTCGGGCTCTGTCGGGCCCTGTCGGGCCCTGTCGGGCTCTACTTGGCCCTGTCGGGCTCTGTCGGGATCTGTCGGGCCCTGTCGGGCTCTGTCGGGCTCTACTGGGCCCTGTCGGGCCCTGTCAGGCCCTGTCGGGCTCTGTCGGGCTCTGTCGGGCTCTGTCGGGCTCTACTGGGCTCTACTGGGCTCTGTCGGGCTCTACTGGGCCCTGTCGGGCCCTGTCGGGCTCTGTCGGGCTCTACTGGGCCCTGTCGGGCTCTGTCAGGCTCTGTCGGGCCCTGTCGGGCTCTGTCGGGCTCTGTCGGGCTCTGTCGGGCCCTGTCGGGCTCTGTCGGGCCCTGTCGGGCCCTGTCGGGCTCTGTAGGGCTCTGTCGGGCTCTGTCGGGCTCTACTGGGCTCTGTCGGGCTCTACTGGGCTCTACTGGGCCCTGTCGGGCTCTGTCGGGCTCTGTCGGGCCCTGTCGGGCTCTGTCGGGCTCTGCCGGGCCCTGTCGGGCTCTGTCGGGCTCTGTCGGGCTCTGTCGGGCTCTACTGGGCTCTGTCGGGCTCTGTCGGGCTATGTCGGGCTCTGTCGGGCTCTACTGGGCCCTGTCGGGCCCTGTCGGGCTCTGTCGGGCTCTGTCGGGCTCTGTCGGGCTCAACTGGTCTCTGTCGCGCTCTGTCGGGTTCTGTCGGGCTCTGTCGGGCTCTGTCGGGCTCTGTCGGCTCTACTGGGCTCTGTCGGGCTCTGTCGGGCTATGTCGGGCTCTGTCGGGCTCTACTGGGCCCTGTCGGGCCCTGTCGGGCTCTGTCGGGCTCTGTCGGGCTCTGTCGGGCTCAACTGGTCTCTGTCGGGCTCTGTCGGGCTCTGTCGGGCTCTGTCGGGCCCTGTCGGGCCCTGTCGGGCTCTGTCGGGCTCTGTCGGGCCCTGTCGGGCTCTGTCGGGCTCTGTCGGGCTCTGTCGGGCTCTACTGGGCCCTGTCGGGTTCTGTGGGGCTCTGTTGGGCCCTGTCGGGCTCTGTCGGGCTCTGTCGGGCCCTGTCGGGCTCTGTCCGGCTCTACTGGGCCCTGTCGGGCCCTGTCGGGCCCTGTCGGGCTCTGTCGGGCTCTGTCGGGCTCTGTCGGGCTCTACTGGGCTCTACTGGGCTCTGTCGGGCTCTACTGGGCCCTGTCGGGCCCTGTTGGGCTCTGTCGGGCTCTGTCGGGCTCGGTCGGGCTCTGTCGGGCCCTGTCGGGCCCTGTCGGGCTCTGTCGGGCTCTGTCGGGCTCTACTGGGCCCTGTCGGGCCCTGTCGGGCCCTGTCGGGCTCTACTGGGCTCTATCGGGCTCTTTCGGGCTCTACTGGGCCCTGTCGGGCCCTGTCGGGCCCTGTCGGGCTCTGTCGGGCCCTGTCGGGCCCTGTCGGGCTCTGTCGGGCTCTGTCGGGCCCTGTCGGGCTCTGTCGGGCTCTGTCGGGCTCTGTCGGGCTCTACTGGGCTCTACTGGGCTCTGTCGGGCTCTGTCGGGCTCTACTGGGCCCTGACGGGCCCTGTCGGGCCCTGTCGGGCTCTACTGGGCTCTGTCGGGCTCTGTCGGGCTCTGTCGGGCTCTACTGGGCCCTGTCGGGCTCTGTCGGGCTCTGTGGGGCCCTGTCGGGCTCTGTCGGGCCCTGTCGGGCTCTGTCGGGCCCTGTCGGGTTCTGTCGGGCCCTGTCGGGCCCTGTCGGGCTCTGTCGGGCTCTGTCGGGCCCTGTCGGGCTCTACTTGGCCCTGTCGGGCTCTGTCGGGATCTGTCGGGCCCTGTCGGGCTCTGTCGGGCTCTACTGGGCCCTGTCGGGCCCTGTCAGGCCCTGTCGGGCTCTGTCGGGCTCTGTCGGGCTCTGTCGGGCTCTACTGGGCTCTACTGGGCTCTGTCGGGCTCTACTGGGCCCTGTCGGGCCCTGTCGGGCTCTGTCGGGCTCTACTGGGCCCTGTCGGGCTCTGTCAGGCTCTGTCGGGCCCTGTCGGGCTCTGTCGGGCTCTGTCGGGCCCTGTCGGGCCCTGTCGGGCTCTGTCGGGCTCTGTCGGGCTCTGTCGGGCCCTGTCGGGCTCTGTCGGGCCCTGTCGGGCCCTGTCGGGCTCTGTAGGGCTCTGTCGGGCTCTGTCGGGCTCTACTGGGCTCTGTCGGGCTCTACTGGGCTCTACTGGGCGCTGTCGGGCTCTGTCGGGCTCTGTCGGGCCCTGTCGGGCTCTGTCGGGCTCTGCCGGGCCCTGTCGGGCTCTGTCGGGCTCTGTCGGGCTCTGTCGGGCTCTACTGGGCTCTGTCGGGCTCTGTCGGGCTATGTCGGGCTCTGTCGGGCTCTACTGGCCCCTGTCGGGCCCTGTCGGGCTCTGTCGGGCTCTGTCGGGCTCTGTCGGGCTCAACTGGTCTCTGTCGCGCTCTGTCGGGTTCTGTCGGGCTCTGTCGGGCTCTGTCGGGCTCTGTCGGGCTCTACTGGGCTCTGTCGGGCTCTGTCGGGCTCTGTCGGGCTCTGTCGGGCTCAACTGGTCTCTGTCGGGCTCTGTCGGGCTCTGTCGGGCTCTGTCGGGCCCTGTCGGGCCCTGTCGGGCTCTGTCGGGCTCTGTCGGGCCCTGTCGGGCTCTGTCGGGCTCTGTCGGGCTCTGTCGGGCTCTACTGGGCCCTGTCGGGTTCTGTGGGGCTCTGTTGGGCCCTGTCGGGCTCTGTCGGGCTCTGTCGGGCCCTGTCGGGCTCTGTCCGGCTCTACTGGGCCCTGTCGGGCCCTGTCGGGCCCTGTCGGGCTCTGTCGGGCTCTGTCGGGCTCTGTCGGGCTCTACTGGGCTCTACTGGGCTCTGTCGGGCTCTACTGGGCCCTGTCGGGCCCTGTTGGGCTCTGTCGGGCTCTGTCGGGCTCGGTCGGGCTCTGTCGGGCCCTGTCGGGCTCTTTCGGGCTCTGTCGTGCCCTGTCGGGCCCTGTCGGGCTCTGTCGGGCTCTTTCGGGCTCTATCGGGCTCTACTGGGCCCTGTCGGGCCCTGTCGGGCCCTGTCGGGCTCTGTCGGGCCCTGTCGGGCCCTGTCGGGCTCTGTCGGGCTCTGTCGGGCCCTGTCGGGCCCTGTCGGGCTCTGTCAGGCTCTGTCGGGCTCTGTCGGGCTCTACTGGGCCCTGTCGGGCCCTCTCGGGCCCTGTCGGGCTCTACTGGGCTCTACTGGGCTCTATCGGGCTCTACTGGGCTCTACTGGGCCCTGTCGGGCCCTGTCAGGCCCTGTCGGGCTCTGTCGGGCTCTGTCGGGCTCTGTCGGGCTCTACTGGGCTCTACTGGGCTCTGTCGGGCTCTACTGGGCCCTGTCGGGCCTTGTCGGGCCCTGTCGGGCTCTGTCGGGCTCTGTCGGGCTCTACTGGGCCCTGTCGGGCTCTGTCGGGCTCTGTCGGGCTCTGTCGGGCCCTGTCGGGCTCTGTCGGGCTCTACTGGGCCCTGTCGGGCCCTGTCGGGCTCTGTCGGGCCCTGTCGGGCTCTGTCGGGCTCTGTCGGGCTCTGTCGGGCCCTGTCGGGCTCTGTCGGGCTCTGTCGGGCTCTGTCGGGCTCTACTGGGCCCTGTCGGGTTCTGTCGGGCTCTGTCGGGCTCTGTCGGGCTCTACTGGGCCCTGTCGGGCTCTGTCGGGCTCTGTCGGGCTCTGTCGGGCCCTGTCGGGCCCTGTCGGGCTCTGTCGGGCCCTGTCGGGCTCTGTCGGGCTCTACTGGGCCCTGTCGGGCTCTGTCGGGCTCTGTCGGGCTCTGTCGGGCTCTGTCAGGCTCTGTCGGGCTCTACTGGGCCCTGTCGGGCTCTGTCGGGTTCTGTCGGGCTCTGTCGGGCTCTGTCGGGCCCTGTCGGGCTCTGTCGGGCTCTGTCGTGCCCTGTCGGGCCCTGTCGGGCTCTGTCGGGCTCTGTCGGGCTCTGTCGGGCTCTGTCGGGCTCTGTGGGGCTCTACTGGGCTCTGTCGGGCTCTGTCGGGTTCTGTCGGGCTCTGTCGGGCTCTGTCGGGCTCTGTCGGGCCCTGTCGGGCTCTGTCGGGCTCTGTCGTGCCCTGTCGGGCCCTGTCGGGCTCTGTCGGGCTCTGTCGGGCTCTGTCGGTCTCTACTGGGCCCTGTCGGGCCCTGTCGGGCCCTGTCGGGCTCTGTCGGGCTCTGTCGGGCTCTGTCGGGCTCTACTGGGCTCTGTCGGGCCCTGTCGGGCCCTGTCGGGCTCTGTCGGGCTCTGTCGGGCCCTGTCGGGCCCTGTCGGGCTCTGTCGGGCTCTACTGGGCTCTGTCGGGCTCTGTCGGGCTCTGTCGGGCTCTACTGGGCCCTGTCGGGCTCTGTCGGGCTCTGTCGGGCCCTGTCGGGTTCTGTCGGGCTCTACTGGGTCCTGTCGGGCTCTGTCGGGCTCTGTGGGGCCCTGTCGGGCTCTGTCGGGCTCTGTCGGGCTCTGTCGGGCCCTGTCGGGCTCTGTCGGGCTCTGTCGGGCTCTGTCGGGATCTACTGGGCCCTGTCGGGCTCTGTCGGGCTCTGTGGGGCCCTGTCGGGCTCTGTCGGGCTCTGTCGGGCTCTGTCGGGCCCTGTCGGGCCCTGTCGGGCTCTGTCGGGCTCTACTGGGCTCTCTCGGGCTCTCTCGGGCTCTGTCGGGCTCTGTCGGGCTCTACTGGGCCCTGTCGGGCTCTGTCGGGCTCTGTGGGGCCCTGTCGGGCTCTGTCGGGCTCTGTCGGGCCCTGTCGGGCTCTGTCGGGCCCTGTCGGGCTATGTCGGGCTCTACTGGGCCCTGTCGGGCCCTGTCGGGCTCTGTCGGGCTCTGTCGGGCCCTGTCGGGCTCTGTCGGGCTCTGTCGGGCTGTGTTGGGCTCTGTCGGGCTCTACTGGGCTCTGTCGGGGTCTGTCGGGCCCTGTCGGGCTCTGTCGGGCTCTACTGGGCCCTGTCGGGCCCTGTCGGGCCCTGTCGGGCTCTGTCGGGCTCTGTCGGGCTCTACTGGGCTCTACTGGGCTCTGTCGGGCTCTACTGGGCCCTGTCGGGCCCTGTCGGGCTCTGTCGGGCTCTGTCGGGCTCTGTCGGGCCCTGTCGGGCTCTGTCGGCTCTGTCGTGCCCTGTCGGGCCCTGTCGGGCTCTGTCGGGCCCTGTCGGGCTCTGTCGGGCTCTGTCGGGCTCTGTTGGGCTCTACTGGGCCCTGTCGGGCCCTGTCGGGCCCTGTCGGGCTCTGTCGGGCTCTGTCGGGCTCTGTCGGGCTCTACTGGGCTCTGTCGGGCTCTGTCGGGCCCTGTCGGGCTCTGTCGGGCTCTGTCGGGCCCTGTCGGGCCCTGTCGGGCTCTGTCAGGCTCTACTGGGCTCTGTCGGGCTCTGTCGGGGCTCTGTCGGGCTCTGTCGGGCTCTACTGGGCCCTGTCGGGCTCTGTCGGGCTCTGTCGGGCTCTGTCGGGCCCTGTCGGGCCCTGTCGGGCTCTGTCGGGCTCTGTCGGGCTCTACTGGGCTCTGTCGGGCTCTGTCGGGCTCTGTCGGGCTCTACTGGGCCCTGTCGGGCTCTGTCGGGCTCTGTGGGGCCCTGTCGGGCTCTGTCGGGCTCTGTCGAGCTCTGTCGGGCCCTGTCGGGCCCTGTCGGGCCCTGTCGGGCTCTGTCGGGCTCTGTTGGGCCCTGTCGGGCTCTGTCGGGCTCTGTCGGGCTCTGTCGGGCTCTACTGGGCCCTGTCGGGCTCTGTCGGGCTCTGTCGGGCCCTGTAGGGCTCTGTCGGGCTCTACTGGGCCCTGTCGGGCCCTGTCGGGCTCTGTCGGGCTCTGTCGGGCTCTGTCGGGCTCTACTGGGCTCTACTGGGATCTGTCGGGCTCTACTGGGCCTGGGCCCTGTCGGTCTCTGTCGGGCTCTGTCGGGCCCTGTCGGGCTCTGTCGGGCTCTGTCGGGCCCTGTCGGGCTCTATCGGGCCCTGTTGGGCTCTGTCGGGCCCTGTCGGGCCCTGTCGGGCCCTGTCGGGCTCTGTCGGGCCCTGTCGGGCTCTGTCGGGCTCTGTCGGGCCCTGTCGGGCCCTGTCGGCTCTGTCGGCCTCTGTCGGGCCCTGTCGGGCTCTACTGGGCCCTGTCGGGCTCTGTCGGGCTCTGTCGGGCTCTGTCGGGCTCTACTGGGCCCTGTCGGGCTCTGTCGGGCTCTGTCGGGCCCTGTCGGGCCCTGTTGGGCTCTGTCAGGCTCTGTCGGGCTCTGTCGGGCTCTAGTGGTCCCTGTCGGGCCCTGTCGGGCCCTGTCGGGCTCTACTGGGGCTCTACTGGGCTCTATCGGGCTCTTTCGGGCTCTACTGGGCGCTGTCGGGCCCTGTCGGGACCTGTCGGGCTCTGTCGGGCCCTGTCGGGCCCTGTCGGGCTCTGTCGGGCCCTGTCGGGCCCTGTCGGGCTCTGTCGGGCTCTGTCGGGCTCTGTCGGGCTCTACTGGGCTCTACTGGGCTCTGTCGGGCTCTGTCGGGCTCTACTGGGCCCTGTCGGGCCCTGTCGGGCCCTGTCGGGCTCTGTCGGGCTCTACTGGGCTCTGTCGGGCTCTGTCGGGCTCTGTCGGGCTCTACTGGGCTCTGTCGGGCCCTGTCGGGCCCTGTCGGGCTCTGTCGGGCCCTGTCGGGCTCTGTCGGGCTCTGTCGGGCTCTGTCGGGCTCTACTGGGCTCTGTCGGGCTCTGTCGGGCTCTGTCGGGCTCTACTGGGCCCTGTCGGGCTCTGTCGGGCTCTGTCGGGCCCTGTCGGGCTCTGTCGGGCTCTGTCGGGCTCTGTCGGGCCTAGTCGGGCTCTGTCGGGCCCTGTCGGGCCCTGTCGGGCTCTGTCGGGCTCTGTCGGGCCCTGTCGGGCTCTGTCGGGCTCTGTCGGGCTCTGTCGGGCCTCTACTGGGCCCTGTCGGGCTCTGTCGGGCTCTGTCGGGCTCTGTCGGGCTCTACTGGGCCCTGTCGGGCTCTGTCGGGCTCTGTCGGGCCCTGTCGGGCTCTGTCGGGCTCTGTCGGGCTCTGTCGGGCCCTGTCGGGCCCTGTCGGGCTCTGTCGGGCCCTGTCGGGCTCTGTCGGGCTCTACTGGGCCCTGTCGGGCTCTGTCGGGCTCTGTCGGGCTCTGTCGGGCTCTGTCGGGCTCTACTGGGCCCTGTCGGGCTCTGTCGGGTTCTGTCGGGCTCTGTCGGGCTCTGTCGGGCCCTGTCGGGCTCTGTCGGGCTCTGTCGTGCCCTGTCGGGCCCTGTCGGGCTCTGTCGGGCTCTGTCGGGCTCTACTGGGCCCTGTCGGGCTCTGTCGGGCTCTGTCGGGCTCTTTCGGGCTCTGTCGGGCTCTGTCGGGCTCTACTGGGCCCTGTCGGGCTCTGTCGGGTTCTGTCGGGCTCTGTCGGGCTCTGTCGGGCCCTGTCGGGCTCTGTCGGTCTCTGTCGTGCCCTGTCGGGCCCTGTCGGGCTCTGTCGGGCTCTGTCGGGCTCTGTCGGGCTCTGTCGGGCTCTGTGGGGGCTCTACTGGGCTCTACTGGGCTCTGTCGGGCTCTGTCAGGTTCTGTCGGGCTCTGTCGGGCTCTGTCGGGCTCTGTCGGGCCCTGTCGGGCTCTGTCGGGCTCTGTCGTGCCCTGTCGGGCCCTGTCGGGCTCTGTCGGGCTCTGTCGGGCTCTGTCGGGCTCTACTGGGCCCTGTCGGGCCCTGTCGGGCTCTGTCGGGCTCTGTCGGGCTCTGTCGGGCTCTACTGGGCTCTGTCGGGCCCTGTCGGGCCCTGTCGGGCTCTGTCGGGCTCTGTCGGGCCCTGTCGGGCCCTGTCGGGCTCTGTCGGGCTCTACTGGGCTCTGTCGGGCTCTGTCGGGCTCTGTCGGGCTCTACTGGGCCCTGTCGGGCTCTGTCGGGCTCTGTCGGGCCCTGTCGGGCTCTGTCGGGCTCTACTGGGTCCTGTCGGGCTCTGTCGGGCTCTGTGGGGCCCTGTCGGGCTCTGTCGGGCTCTGTCGGGCTCTGTCGGGCCCTGTCGGGCTCTGTCGGGCCCTGTCGGGCCCTGTCGGGCTCTGTCGGGCTCTTCTGGGCTCTCTCGGGCTCTCTCGGGCTCTGTCGGGCTCTGTCGGGCTCTACTGGGCCCTGTCGGCTCTGTCGGGCTCTGTGGGGCTCTGTCGGGCTCTGTCGGGCTCTGTCGGGCCCTGTCGGGCTCTGTCGGGCCCTGTCGGGCTCTGTCGGGCTCTACTGGGCCCTGTCGGGCCCTGTCGGGCTCTGTCGGGCTCTGTCGGGCCCTGTCGGGCTCTGTCGGGCTCTGTCGGGCTGTGTTGGGCTCTGTCGGGCTCTACTGGGCTCTGTCGGGGTCTGTCGGGCCCTGTCGGGCTCTGTCGGGCTCTACTGGGCCCTGTCGGGCCCTGTCGGGCCCTGTCGGGCTCTGTCGGGCTCTGTCGGGCTCTACTGGGCTCTACTGGGCTCTGTCGGGCTCTACTGGGCCCTGTCGGGCTCTGTCGGGCTCTGTCGGGCTCTGTCGGGCTCTGTCGGGCCCTGTCGGGCTCTGTCGGGCTCTGTCGTGCCCTGTCGGGCCCTGTCGGGCTCTGTCGGGCCCTGTCGGGCTCTGTCGGGCTCTGTCGGGCTCTGTCGGGCTCTACTGGGCTCTGTCGGGCTCTGTCGGGCCCTGTCGGGCTCTGTCGGGCTCTGTCGGGCCCTGTCGGGCCCTGTCGGGCTCTGTCAGGCTCTACTGGGCTCTGTCGGGCTCTGTCGGGCTCTGTCGGGCTCTGTCGGGCTCTACTGGGCTCTACTGGGCTCTGTCGGGCTCTGTCGGGCTCTACTGGGCCCTGTCGGGCCCTGTCGGGCCCTGTCGGGCTCTACTGGGCTCTGTCGGGCTCTGTCGGGCTCTGTCGGGCTCTGTCGGGCTCTACTGGGCCCTGTCGGGCTCTGTCGGGCTCTGTGGGGCCCTGTCGGGCTCTGTCGGGATCTGTCGGGCTCTGTCGGGCCCTGTCGGGCTCTGTCGGGCCCTGTCGGGCCCTGTCGGGCTCTGTCGGGCTCTGTCGGGCCCTGTCGGGCTCTACTTGGCCCTGTCGGGCTCTGTCGGGCTCTGTCGGGCCCTGTCGGGCTCTGTCGGGCTCTACTGGGCCCTGTCGGGCCCTGTCAGGCCCTGTCGGGCTCTGTCGGGCTCTGTCGGGCTCTGTCGGGCTCTACTGGGCTCTACTGGGCTCTGTCGGGCTCTACTGGGCCCTGTCGGGCCCTGTCGGGCTCTGTCGGGCTCTACTGGGCCCTGTCGGGCTCTGTCAGGCTCTGTCGGGCCCTGTCGGGCTCTGTCGGGCCCTGTCGGGCTCTGTCGGGCCCTGTCGGGCCCTGTCGGGCTCTGTAGGGCTCTGTCGGGCTCTGTCGGGCTCTACTGGGCTCTGTCGGGCTCTACTGGGCTCTACTGGGCCCTGTCGGGCTCTGTCGGGCTCTGTCGGGCCCTGTCGGGCTCTGTCGGGCTCTGCCGGGCCCTGTCGGGCTCTGTCGGGCTCTGTCGGGCTCTGTCGGGCTCTACTGGGCTCTGTCGGGCTCTGTCGGGCTATGTCGGGCTCTGTCGGGGCTCTACTGGGCCCTGTCGGGCCCTGTCGGGCTCTGTCGGGCTCTGTCGGGCTCTGTCGGGCTCAACTGGTCTCTGTCGGGCTCTGTCGGGTTCTGTCGGGCTCTGTCGGGCTCTGTCGGGCTCTACTGGGCTCTGTCGGGCTCTGTCGGGCTATGTCGGGCTCTGTCGGGCTCTACTGGGCCCTGTCGGGCCCTGTCGGGCTCTGTCGGGCTCTGTAGGGCTCTGTCGGGCTCAACTGGTCTCTGTCGGGCTCTGTCGGGCTCTGTCGGGCTCTGTCGGGCTCTGTCGGGCCCTGTCGGGCTCTGTCGGGCCCTGTCGGGCTCTGTCGGGCTCTGTCGGGCCCTGTCGGGCTCTGTCGGGCTCTGTCGGGCTCTGTCGGGCTCTACTGGGCTCTACTGGGCTCTGTCGGGCTCTACTGGGCCCTGTCGGGCCCTGTCGGGCTCTGTCGGGCTCTGTCGGGCTCTGTCGGGCCCTGTCGGGCTCTGTCGGGCTCTGTCGTGCCCTGTCGGGCCCTGTCGGGCTCTGTCGGGCCCTGTCGGGCTCTGTCGGGCTCTGTCGGGCTCTGTTGGGCTCTACTGGGCCCTGTCGGGCCCTGTCGGGCCCTGTCGGGCTCTGTCGGGCTCTGTCGGGCTCTGTCGGGCTCTACTGGGCTCTGTCGGGCTCTGTCGGGCCCTGTCGGGCTCTGTCGGGCTCTGTCGGGCCCTGTCGGGCCCTGTCGGGCTCTGTCAGGCTCTACTGGGCTCTGTCGGGCTCTGTCGGGCTCTGTCGGGCTCTGTCGGGCTCTACTGGGCCCTGTCGGGCTCTGTCGGGCTCTGTCGGGCTCTGTCGGGCCCTGTCGGGCCCTGTCGGGCTCTGTCGGGCTCTGTCGGGCTCTACTGGGCTCTGTCGGGCTCTGTCGGGCTCTGTCGGGCTCTACTGGGCCCTGTCGGGCTCTGTCGGGCTCTGTGGGGCCCTGTCGGGCTCTGTCGGGCTCTGTCGAGCTCTGTCGGGCCCTGTCGGGCCCTGTCGGGCCCTGTCGGGCTCTGTCGGGCTCTGTTGGGCCCTGTCGGGCTCTGTCGGGCTCTGTCGGGCTCTGTCGGGCTCTACTGGGCCCTGTCGGGCTCTGTCGGGCTCTGTCGGGCCCTGTAGGGCTCTGTCGGGCTCTACTGGGCCCTGTCGGGCCCTGTCGGGCTCTGTCGGGCTCTGTCGGGCTCTGTCGGGCTCTACTGGGCTCTACTGGGATCTGTCGGGCTCTACTGGGCCCTGTCGGGCCCTGTCGGTCTCTGTCGGGCTCTGTCGGGCCCTGTCGGGCTCTGTCGGGCTCTGTCGGGCCCCTGTCGGGCTCTATCGGGCCCTGTTGGGCTCTGTCGGGCCCTGTCGGGCCCTGTCGGGCCCTGTCGGGCTCTGTCGGGCCCTGTCGGGCTCTGTCGGGCTCTGTCGGGCCCTGTCGGGCCCTGTCGGGCTCTGTCGGCCTCTGTCGGGCCCTGTCGGGCTCTACTGGGCCCTGTCGGGCTCTGTCGGGCTCTGTCGGGCTCTGTCGGGCTCTACTGGGCCCTGTCGGGCTCTGTCGGGCTCTGTCGGGCCCTGTCGGGCCCTGTTGGGCTCTGTCAGGCTCTGTCGGGCTCTGTCGGGCTCTAGTGGTCCCTGTCGGGCCCTGTCGGGCCCTGTCGGGCTCTACTGGGCTCTACTGGGCTCTATCGGGCTCTTTCGGGCTCTACTGGGCGCTGTCGGGCCCTGTCGGGACCTGTCGGGCTCTGTCGGGCCCTGTCGGGCCCTGTCGGGCTCTGTCGGGCCCTGTCGGGCCCTGTCGGGCTCTGTCGGGCTCTGTCGGGCTCTGTCGGGCTCTACTGGGCTCTACTGGGCTCTGTCGGGCTCTGTCGGGCTCTACTGGGCCCTGTCGGGCCCTGTCGGGCCCTGTCGGGCTCTGTCGGGCTCTACTGGGCTCTGTCGGGCTCTGTCGGGCTCTGTCGGGCTCTACTGGGCTCTGTCGGGCCCTGTCGGGCCCTGTCGGGCTCTGTCGGGCCCTGTCGGGCTCTGTCGGGCTCTGTCGGGCTCTGTCGGGCTCTACTGGGCTCTGTCGGGCTCTGTCGGGCTCTGTCGGGCTCTACTGGGCCCTGTCGGGCTCTGTCGGGCTCTGTCGGGCCCTGTCGGGCTCTGTCGGGCTCTGTCGGGCTCTGTCGGGCCTAGTCGGGCTCTGTCGGGCCCTGTCGGGCCCTGTCGGGCTCTGTCGGGCTCTGTCGGGCCCTGTCGGGCTCTGTCGGGCTCTGTCGGGCTCTGTCGGGCTCTACTGGGCCCTGTCGGGCTCTGTCGGGCTCTGTCGGGCTCTGTCGGGCTCTACTGGGCCCTGTCGGGCTCTGTCGGGCTCTGTCGGGCCCTGTCGGGCTCTGTCGGGCTCTGTCGGGCTCTGTCGGGCCCTGTCGGGCCCTGTCGGGCTCTGTCGGGCCCTGTCGGGCTCTGTCGGGCTCTACTGGGCCCTGTCGGGCTCTGTCGGGCTCTGTCGGGCTCTGTCGGGCTCTGTCGGGCTCTACTGGGCCCTGTCGGGCTCTGTCGGGTTCTGTCGGGCTCTGTCGGGCTCTGTCGGGCCCTGTCGGGCTCTGTCGGGCTCTGTCGTGCCCTGTCGGGCCCTGTCGGGCTCTGTCGGGCTCTGTCGGGCTCTACTGGGCCCTGTCGGGCTCTGTCGGGCTCTGTCGGGCTCTTTCGGGCTCTGTCGGGCTCTGTCGGGCTCTACTGGGCCCTGTCGGGCTCTGTCGGGTTCTGTCGGGCTCTGTCGGGCTCTGTCGGGCCCTGTCGGGCTCTGTCGGTCTCTGTCGTGCCCTGTCGGGCCCTGTCGGGCTCTGTCGGGCTCTGTCGGGCTCTGTCGGGCTCTGTCGGGCTCTGTGGGGCTCTACTGGGCTCTACTGGGCTCTGTCGGGCTCTGTCAGGTTCTGTCGGGCTCTGTCGGGCTCTGTCGGGCTCTGTCGGGCCCTGTCGGGCTCTGTCGGGCTCTGTCGTGCCCTGTCGGGCCCTGTCGGGCTCTGTCGGGCTCTGTCGGGCTCTGTCGGGCTCTACTGGGCCCTGTCGGGCCCTGTCGGGCTCTGTCGGGCTCTGTCGGGCTCTGTCGGGCTCTACTGGGCTCTGTCGGGCCCTGTCGGGCCCTGTCGGGCTCTGTCGGGCTCTGTCGGGCCCTGTCGGGCCCTGTCGGGCTCTGTCGGGCTCTACTGGGCTCTGTCGGGCTGTCGGGCTCTGTCGGGCTCTACTGGGCCCTGTCGGGCTCTGTCGGGCTCTGTCGGGCCCTGTCGGGCTCTGTCGGGCTCTACTGGGTCCTGTCGGGCTCTGTCGGGCTCTGTGGGGCCCTGTCGGGCTCTGTCGGGCTCTGTCGGGCTCTGTCGGGCCCTGTCGGGCTCTGTCGGGCCCTGTCGGGCCCTGTCGGGCTCTGTCGGGCTCTTCTGGGCTCTCTCGGGCTCTCTCGGGCTCTGTCGGGCTCTGTCGGGCTCTACTGGGCCCTGTCGGGCTCTGTCGGGCTCTGTGGGGCTCTGTCGGGCTCTGTCGGGCTCTGTCGGGCCCTGTCGGGCTCTGTCGGGCCCTGTCGGGCTCTGTCGGGCTCTACTGGGCCCTGTCGGGCCCTGTCGGGCTCTGTCGGGCTCTGTCGGGCCCTGTCGGGCTCTGTCGGGCTCTGTCGGGCTGTGTTGGGCTCTGTCGGGCTCTACTGGGCTCTGTCGGGGTCTGTCGGGCCCTGTCGGGCTCTGTCGGGCTCTACTGGGCCCTGTCGGGCCCTGTCGGGCCCTGTCGGGCTCTGTCGGGCTCTGTCGGGCTCTACTGGGCTCTACTGGGCTCTGTCGGGCTCTACTGGGCCCTGTCGGGCTCTGTCGGGCTCTGTCGGGCTCTGTCGGGCTCTGTCGGGCCCTGTCGGGCTCTGTCGGGCTCTGTCGTGCCCTGTCGGGCCCTGTCGGGCTCTGTCGGGCCCTGTCGGGCTCTGTCGGGCTCTGTCGGGCTCTGTCGGGCTCTACTGGGCTCTGTCGGGCTCTGTCGGGCCCTGTCGGGCTCTGTCGGGCTCTGTCGGGCCCTGTCGGCCCTGTCGGGCTCTGTCAGGCTCTACTGGGCTCTGTCGGGCTCTGTCGGGCTCTGTCGGGCTCTGTCGGGCTCTACTGGGCTCTACTGGGCTCTGTCGGGCTCTGTCGGGCTCTACTGGGCCCTGTCGGGCCCTGTCGGGCCCTGTCGGGCTCTACTGGGCTCTGTCGGGCTCTGTCGGGGCTCTGTCGGGCTCTGTCGGGCT